>NC_056749.1:323546269-323723769 GCF_019279795.1 Protopterus annectens
ACAGACAGACAGAGAGAGAGACAGACAGACAGACAGACAGACAGAGAGACAGACAGACAGAGAGAGACAGACAGAGAGAGAGAGACAGACAGACAGACAGACAGAGAGAGAGAGAGACAGACAGAGAGAGAGACAGAGAAAGAAACCCAGACCTCGGACTGAGTGTTTTCCCTGTGTGCTCTTAAGGGAAATTGTGCCTGATGTAGAGAGTTTTATCTGGAAATACTGTGTTTATCTATTTTTATTCTAAGTGGACATCCCTGTCAAGTGCCAATGGTGAGGATTAAGGCCCCTTTATTACTGGCCCAGACAGGGGACATCACAGTCTGCATGTTGACAGTAGTCTAAGTAGGCTAATTCTATATTGCTTCCGTTGCCCAATGACTTGTCTCATTTTTTTTTAATGAAGAAACCCACTCAAACTCATCTAACAATTTTCCAAGAAAGATCTGTGCTGTTTTGGAAAACTACTGCACTTTAAATTTCAAATTATTTCCATAGTCTCTCCGAGTTCTCCTAGAGCTATTCAAGAATTATACAATGGATTCCCAACAGACTTGATTTCCTTATCAATTTGTTTTGTCAGTTGTGAATGCCCTTCAATGACTGAATGCAATAAATCCATCATTTCCTTTATGAGTGCTTGTTCCTTTTCTTACTTATACTCTTCCCTTTTCTTACTTATACTCCCTTCTATCTCCCTCCCTTCTATCCTAAATGAATCACATACAGTGCAAACTACAACAAAAATACTACCTTTAACATTCTGATAAGTAGATAGCACTGCATTATAACTTATCTAACTGAAAACACCGTGTTAGAAAAATAGTTGCCTCTCTGGTCTGGCATTTGTCAGACAGGGTTAAGGCTATTCACTGTTAATGAGCTGCTTCCAATGGTTCATGGTTTGATTCCCTCAGCTACAGGTGGCCTAACTGCATGACTCTGAGCAAATAACTTAACCCACTCAGAATTCCTAGCCTGACACTGGAAAAGAAGTATGTGGATCAGTGCACTACCCTGGTTAGCAAACACAAATGAACAAGCAAGCAAGCAAACAAAGAAACAAAAAAAAATACATTAATAAATTCAAAAATGCTTACACATTTTTGCCATAACTATATGCATCAAGCATACATTTGACTGTCCTAATTACCGTATAGTCAGCACTGTAGCATTTTATGAGAGAACACACTTTTTTTGGAATAGAGAAATATGCCATCTATGCCTAAACTTCCTTAAACTCTAATGTCAGGTTTACAGGGATAATCTGCTTTGTTATTATATAAAAGATGCATCAAGCAAAGCAATACACTACGGAATTGTTCTTAGTAACTTGTAACAGCAAGGTTCAGCAGAGAGTCAAAGTTGATAATTTCAAAGAAAAAATTATCTCAATGAATAGCATTCCCACAGACTTCATCAAATCAGTGTCAGCTACTTTTTTCTCCCAGAGTCACACAATATTTCATACCAATATCTTAATTTAGAGCCTAGAGGTAAAGGCATGCAAACACAATGAGTGTTTACAATACAGCTTTGAGACCTCCCTGGATGTATCATCATCAACAAACAGCCAGTCATTAATGTATTTTAACAGGCCTGACCTAATGAAGAATATAAATACATGCAAATTCTTGCTATTCTGGCCTATATATATATAGCATATCTTCTTTAATCTTGAAGTGAAATATATCAGGGAAAATAGAATTATTTTACTATGCTGTTAATTTAAATGAAAGTTAAAACCAAACACACTGATGTGATAAATAAAAATTAGATTTGGAGAACTTGGGGAAAACCTTTGAACTGGGGATTTAATATTCTGCATACAGCTACTGTGGGAAGCAGACAATGTTTGTCTTTTCGGCTTTTCCTGGTTAGGGGTCGCCACAGTGGAACTCCGGTCCACTAATGATTGGCAGTCGATTTTTATGGTGCCGAGTTGCCAGCCCAACGCCCAACTTTCAGCAAAGGCACGCCCATTCATGCATGTCTTTTGGAGGCCACTCGACCATGGGGTGGACATGCAGACTCCACACAGAAGGCACTCCAGCCGAGAATCGAACAGGAGAACCTCTTGCTGCGAGGCAACAATGCTACCGCTGTACCACCGTGGCTTTATACTGTGGGAAGCAGACAATATTTTTTTAAATTAGGAATGCCCCATTCAGAGCAAGATAAGCGGTAACTATACTGTCAAATAGAACTGACGTGTATCAACTAAATTAATGCTGTATTCATTTACTTGAGGAGGGTTGAGTCTTTAACCCTTTGGACTTGTCTACATTTGTCAATATAGCGCATGCTCATTCCTAAGTTATTACAATATGCAGATGACATAACCACTATTGTCAGTAGAAAAAAAATCTCACAAAAGCACAGCCACAGGCCAGGATTCAGAAACTTGGATTACTCTACACAGAACTATTTCATACAGGTTTCATCAATGTGATTTGGGTGCTTAATTCAGATACCAGTTTAGATAAACTGAGGAAAGTGCTGTTTGATAGTACTATGCTGGACTTGCTGATGAATCCTGAGGTTTGAAGGACCCAGCTAATGCTAATTAGCCATATGTGCTTACCCAGAACCCTTTGCCAGTACCATGGAAGCACTTGGGAGGGAATTAAATTAAAAAAAGTACTTGCCATCTTTTGATGGCTTGGACACTTTTTGTGGAGATGATGGAGTTATTGGCAGACTAGCAGAAAATTTTTGTCAATGCCCGAAATATTTGCATTATATATATATATATATATATATATATATATATATATATATACATATATATACACACACACACACACACACACACACACACACACACGCATACATACATATACATGTACATATTCATTCATAAGGCAAGACCAAGGTTGTAAGCACTGAAGCTGCATGTATGCATGTGTATGCTTTTAAGTGACTATGCAAGTGAATAAAATTGGCTTGCAGGGAAAAAATTAGCTTGCTAATTCTAACTAATCTAGTTTCAATTCAGTCAGAATAATGAACTGATACTGAGATGTTGTTCAGTGCAGCTTTATTATGTCTATGAACTGCAGAATATTTCCATCATGCTGTGGAATTGCTCAATTAGCACTGTAAGGGATAGCTACCCATATCCCACACAGTCTTAGTATTGATTAAGACAAGTAGTCTATACCCAAATCATAAGCAATTCAGCACTATGCTCCTTACTCGCAATTTCTGACATCCCACTATTCAACTGACCTGTATCCTATTGCCTGTTACAACATTCCATGAAAATGTCATTATGCAATTCATCATAAAATATTTTGGAAGGAAGTTCCTGTGCTTCCTGCTCTAACTGGTGTTTGGGTGTCTGCTGCCAAACTCTGGCCTTTAAACATAGTGTTTTCAAGGTCACATCAACTTGAAAAAAAAAAAAAGAAATCAACATAGTTGACCTTCTTTAAATTAGTGGAGCCTCAAAGCTACCGTATTAAGAGAGCAGGAGAGTAGAGCAAGATCCCATGAATGCATACCTCTCAACCTCCAAGAGCAAGAAATCTGGACAAAGCCATAAATAAAAGTGGGATAAAACCCCCAAAACAGGGACAATTTTTAAATATTGTTCTCAGAAAGTTGATAGAATAACAGATTTTTCATTAGCATGAATTTTCTGAAGGGTATGAAGTCTGAAACTCAAATGTCTGCCATTATTTTCTAACTTTAATGATATGCCACTAATTTGCGAAAAAAAACACAATTTTATGAAAAACTGACCAAAAATATGAGGCAAAAGTAACCACTGAGAGCCACTCCACTGATGGAGCATTGAGAATATCGAACATTTGTAACGACAGCACAAGCAATCAGATAGTCATATGATTGTAGAATGGTGGCATTACTCAGGAGGTCACAGTACAGCAGGGACTGGGTGATTTGCCCTTTCTCAGTTGTGTTGGGATCTCAGAGACAGTATATATTTATATAAGTAGCAGGGGATGTGGGGGTGAAATCATATATGGGAGTGCAGTGAGTTTTCACTTGTAGGTAGTACATTCCAACCATCAAGTATTTCAGAATTCTGCTATGCTGTGAAGTTCAATTTATCAACCATACTGACAGTAGTCAAGATGACTGGGACTAACTAGACAGAGCCAAACTCCTGCCAGTTCAATTATGTTACCAAAGCTGATAAAGGACCACTTAATCTTTACAAACATGTGAAAATAAAAACAGAAAACACTGAGTTTACATACAACCATACTGGAAATTGTGTCACAAAAATGCCATACACATTACTGAAATGCATTTCTGTCCAACAACTTAATTTGCCTTTATTGAAGAACAGAGAGGAACTATTTAATTATCAGTGCTAAGACATTTTATAACTCCAGTTGCCTTTTCACATGCACATTTCTTTGTAAAGTAAATTCCCGCAAAATACTGTAAACCAAGCTACAAGTCTGATGAGAGATTTTGTAGTAAAGCTTTTGGTTTTCAGATCTCTAAAACCAAGAATTAACTTTTGCACTCATGTAAAATTTGTCCTTCATTAATGACTTTTAAATCCTTAAGAAACTGTCACCAAAACACAAAGTAGTCACTTTTATGTGTATTTGCTTAACATCATCTTCTTCTTTTGGCTTTTTCCCCGGTTAGGGGTTGCCACAGTGGCTCACCTGTCCACTCAAGATTGGCAGTGGAGTTTTACAGTGTTGAGTTGCCAGCCCAGTGCCCAACCTTCCACAGAAGGCACACACATGCACTCACTCACACCTAGGGCCAATTTAGAGTGTCCAATCCACCTACAGCATGTCTTTGGGATGTGGGAGGAAACCGGAGCACCCAGAGGAAACCTACACGACCACAGGGAGGACATGCAGACTCCACAGAGAAGGCACCCCAGGCAGGGATCAAACCGGAGAACCTCTTGCTGTGAGGTGGCAACGCTAACTGCTGCACCACTGCAGCCTCCCATTTGCTTAACATCTTATGTATGTCAAATATTTGCCTCAAGATATTAACCTGCAAACTCCTATATAAGAAATACCACTGAGTAAACTTACTACTAGCAAGTATATTTTGATGCATTTTCACAGCATCCATTTATTTGACTATGTAGTAAATGCAAATTGCAAACTCAGTAGAATGCTAAGTGCTAGTGCCAGTAAAACTGAGCATGTGTTTATTTAAACTAGGCCTGAGATTCATGAACACCTACATTGTGTTGTCTGTCCACTCAGAATGGCATACACTTAAACATAACTCACACTTTCTTCCTTCTAATTTTAGTTTTCCTATTGATTTTCTTGCGGCCTTAAATATCGAGGGGGATTCATAAATGTTACCACAAAGTGTAGTTACATGTAAACTTAGTGTAATCTTTCTGACTGACTAGAAATCACAATGTGGTAGAGATGTTCTTGAATACAGAACATGTACACAGTGTTGTCATTAATGAATCTAGACATAGCTTGTAAGCTCTCCTCACCTTGGAGAATGTAGACATCTATGCAGTTACTGAGACATGGTTTAAAAACCATACAGAGCTTACCAGCGATGCAGAGCAATGATGCTTTTCACACATTTAGCTGTGTACTGCACAGGAAGATAAAAATGGTGGAGGTGTCTCACTGTATATCTAAAACAAACACCGCTCAAGGCTGGTTAAACAGTATAATACACTTGAGCTACTCCAAGTACAAATTAATGTAGGTGAAAGTCCATATCATATCTTTGAAAACTACAGGGTCCTCGCTATGTGCCAGAAAACTCGTAACACATATTTAAATGCACCGGAGATACTCCCCATTCAACCCAACACCATATTCATGAATGGCTTTAACTTCCCCAGTATAAATTGAGAATTATACGTGACCCCTAACATGTAGGCCCAAAGATTCCCTGGACTTTACAGATGTAAATATCCTGGACCACATATGTACACCCACTAGGGATCCTAATATCCTAGACATATTCCTTACTAACATGGAAGAACATTGCACCCCCCCCCCCCCCAAGTGCATTGCTGTCACTAGCAGGTCAGACCAAAAGTGGTTTCCTTTGAAATAAAAACAAATCCTGGTAAACCAGGTAACCCTTGAACTTTTAGAAATTAATCCATGGCAAACTTCCTACTTCTCTGTGATGCCATGGCTAAAGTTCAAGCCCCCCCCCCCCCCACAAAAAAAAAAAAAAACACAGGGAACAACACTGTTTAGACTGAGTTATTCACAAGAGCCCTCTATATACAGCTGTATAGTTGCTACAGTATCTACCTGAAACAAGTTCATCACAAACTCAAAAAGCAAGACACCTTGGTGGAATCACAGCATCAAGAGATTATAGAATAAAAGGAAGAAAATCCTGACAAAATATAGGAAGAGCAATGTAAGAACTTTTTCATCAAGCTAACTAAACAATTAAGACAATTACTTAAGCCAACCAAAGCCAAATTAGAGTTAAAGTATCCACTCAGGATAAGGACAATCACATTCCTCAACCTCAAAAACAATAAACAGTAGTGTGATTAACTCATTTTTAATAGCACCACTTATACTGAGCTAGAGGGTGTGGCAATAAATTCAACTCCAATTTTATCTTGCCCCCCCCCCCAAACATGTCTCTGGAAATACTCCTATCACCAGGGGGCAAGTCCTCTATGCAAAAAAACACTGCATTAATGGGACCCTATAAGATCCCAGGATGCCTTTTTAGTTGCATGCAAATGACCTTTCAAGATATTCAACTGTAGCCTCCAAACAGAATTATACCAAGATAATGGAGGACCACAACTGTTCTCCCACTATAGAAGGGTGGGCCATCCATGGGCACAGGAAATTACTGACCCTTAAACCTGACTAGTCTCATATGCAAGGCTATGGACAGAATTTTCATGGACATGATAAATAATCACATAGGGAGCATTCAGATCATGACTACTTAACCTGGTTGTCTTCTTATAGGTTCATATGCAAGTACTAGGCTAGCTGCTCTTGTGGACCATTTTAAGCATTTTAAGCCTAGCCAATTTCCCTTTTTTTGCTCAAAATTACCTATCTAATTTGGTTATAGATTGACCATATCTTTGGGAAACTTTCTAAAGAAATGGATGAGGGCAAAATAGTGCATATTGGCCACCTCATACTGGCCAAACGCAATTTCCCACTCAGGCATTATAGAGAAGCTCACTGAATTAGGTATAAATCACTACATCATCGCTAAATAGGCAATTAGCTCACAAATAGGACCCCGACGTTCAAATAGGACCCGGACGTTAAGAGAGGCCAGTCACTGTACAGTAGTGAGGGAGGTACTATATCTGTAGATTTATCCATGTAAAGAGGCTAAGAAAATCTATAAGGAAAGGAATGTAAAAGCAGTGTCTCTTATGGTGACAAAATTTTAGCCATAAATGTGCCTTCAATACCTATCAGTTCAGCAGTCCATAAATCACACATTACTGGCTCTATATATTTTGAGTTCCCTTTAGACTACAAAAACAGCGTCACTTGCTATCAGCACACCAGGATGCCAGTCTTAAAATTGAGATTTGTGTGGACATGTGCACATGCACACACAGAAACACATGCAATTATATGGACAAGTGCATATATATACTTGGAGAATATAATTTTGATAATAGTAACATTAGCGAGTTTAAATGGTGTCATCACTCAGAGAGTCTGCTATATGGTTACAAAACTGAAATGGCATAGTGAAGCAGTGCTTTCAACCTCTTTGCACAAAAAAATCTGGACATAGCCAAAAATAATATGGGTACCAAGCCCCAGAAATAGGGATACATTTTAAATACTGCTCTTAAAAACTTAGAAAGTTGCTAGAATACAGGTCTTGTGTTACTGTGTATTTTCTGAAATATATGAAGTCTGAAACTTAAATGACTGTCATTATTTCGGGAATTGATTTCTCACTGATTTGCCACAAAAATACAGAATTTCACAAATTTTATGAGGAACAGACCAAAAATATGAGGCAAAAATCTGGATGTTCTGAGAAAATCTGTACAGTTGAGAGGTATGAAGGTTAGAAACTGCATAGTATAGTATTTTAACTGCCACACCAGATAGTGCCATACACTTACTGGGGTAATAACTGCAATCAAGCTAAAACCTCTTCTGCTTCAAATTACTGAAAGTAGCTGCATCAAGCAAAATTCTTTTCTGTATTCACTTGCTTTGAGAATTATGGAAGGAATTCCCAGTATGATTTTCAACTATCAGAAGTATAAGGTCTGAAATGTTTGACCTTTTCACACATACACTAAAAGTACACATTTGCCTATATTGAACTAAGCGCTTTAAGCTAAAACTTCATTACTTAATTTTGAATTTATATATGAGAACTCACAAGAAGTCATATTTTTAGTTTTATGAAACTCTTTTTCAGTACAGCACCTGGGTTATGCCTTGTTCTTCCTCCTAATTCATGTTAACTTTTCAACCTTACTTTATACTATCATTCTGTCTATGCTTTTTAACTGTGTTTGCTCCAAGCTGTAGATAATGCCTCCTCTGTGAATTGTTTCTATGTTTATATTACCCTTCATTTTGTGTGCTTGTAGCTTTGGACACTGTTGCTTTATTTTATTTTATTTTTTATTTTACATTTGTTAACCGGGCTAGTCTAACTGGATACATGTCCATTTTCAGTAGAGGCCCGAGGAGTTAAGCTCCAAGTTAGGACAATAAAATTAATACAATAAAGTATAAGGATACATGAGCAACTATTAAAGTATTAACAGTATGCGTAAACAGGTTATCACAGTAAAATGTACAGTGCACGATACAAGAATAAATAAAGGGATGTAAGTACAATCAGAGTAGTCAAGAGAAATAAGCAACATAGTTTAAAAAGAAAAATAGAATTGCTTAATGAGTAGATGGGTTAGGCAGAGTAGAGTATATAGAGACACTTTGACTAGTCAGGTTTAGAGCATTGACATAACCAGTGTGTTTTCAGGTATACTTTCAATTTGTTTTTGAAAGAGGATAATGAGGAAAGCATGGAGAGTTCGTTTGGAAGGAGGTTCCAGGCTTTCCCAACTATATTAGAGAAAAGGGAGTCACCAGCTTTGTTATATGTTTTAGTGGTATGTACTAGAAGTTTCTGAGAAGACCTTAAGGATTCTAGGTTTTTATAGGGGGTGATTAGTGTTGAGAGAATAGGTGTTTTTGAAGGTTTGTAAAGAGTGTTATGGGCTATAGTTAGCTGATGGAATGTAATTAGATTTTGAAATTCAAGCCAATCTAGCTGTTTTAAATTAAGGCAGTGATGGGTTCTAAAAGGATTACCAGTTGCAAATCTAGCTATATTGTTGTAGGATATTTCCAATTTGTTGAGATTATTTTTTGAAAGGTTAGTAAAAATGGGTGACGCATAAAGTAGAGAAGAGATTAGGTGAGTGTGTGCTATTATGAGCTTTAAATATGTTTTACACCTACTACCTCACTTTTCTGTCTTAGAAGCAACAGTGAGGTTAACTGATATTACCATACATGGGTCCTTACAAATAAAAGCTTATTTTAGAATGACCTCTATGCTCTTCTTGATTTTATTTATATGTAGCTTACTTTAATTTGTTATTGATCCAGGTAAGGCACAATGAAGTTCAATTTACTTTTGGCTGAAAACATGCTCATTACTACATAAAAACATATAAATGCTTTCTGGATTGCAATTACATTTTTTCTAAAAAAACTGTTGCAATGAAATATCTATGCAAACGTATTTTACTAACCTTGTGTTAATTCCACATTTCTCTTAATCAGTCTGTGAGTGACTATGGGAATGTTATCACTTGAGTAATGTTCCCACTCCAAACAACAAGCTCATACCTCAAACTTTGCTCAGGTGAGGCTGTTTATGTAACCCTGTCAACATTAGATTAAGTTCCTTACTGGCTGCAATGGTATGTGCATAATTGTGATTCAGCTGGGAAATGGCAGTAACTGTGAATGCAGCAAATCTAGTTCCTAGAGATATTAAAGCATACATGTTGCTTGTAGTTAATTTCAAAGTTGAAGCTCTTTGTGAGTCATGTGTTTACTACTATAAAATCACTCTCTCTCTTGTTTTTCTTTTCACACTTCTGAAAAACTAAAAAAAAATGAAAATAGGTTTGTATGTAGCTGTTCACATCATATGATTCATTGTTACATCTTATCATCAAGTAAATGCCTTATTCAGTTGCACTTGTTTTTATCTCCCTCAAACCAAGTAAGCCCCTTCCCCTTAGCATATAGCCAGTATTAGAAGCACTGAAAAAGTGTAACTGGTAGAAGACTAGCATCCTTCCAACAGAGAAAAATTGACAACTGAAATGTTCAGACCATTATGTTCTGTTCATAATCCATCACTGCATTCTTCATGTTTGCTTTGATATTTTTATATGATCCCTTCACTTCCAAACTGCACAGGTCAGCATTTCTTGCTGCAGTAGTCCACAAAATCTTGATCATTTTACAGAGTATGCTCACACATAAGTTACTCTTTCAGACAGGGTAAGACTCAAGTAAAGGATCTAGTCTGTCTACAAGATTTTTGAAACTCTGTTGTTTACAAATACTAAAGGGAGAGCAGTTTGTCCAAACTTCCTTTAGTTAAGGAGGCCATATTTAAAACAATTTCATGTTCTGAAGCTGTATTGTTTGCTTTTCAGTGCATAAGCAAGGGATTTCCTGCAAGGTCAGCTAGGTCTGTAGATAGACTCCCAATGAAAACCTTCTTCCCTTTGTAGCCTGTGCACTCCCACTACATCATGATACTTATTACACTCTCATGCAGACCATCCTGCCCTGAACATTGCATTACACTGATAAGAGCCTGAATAACATCACTTCCTCAACTAAATATGCATCCTATACTTCCACCCTCCTTGACTATATCACTGATCTGAAATATATTTTCAACTTTTCCCTCACTTGTCCCACACACACCATTAACATACTCTTAGCATTCAATGAGTTTCCTGTAAAACACAGAGTGCAATTACTTGCTTATTTAATCATGTTGTTGCTTACATAACATTCCCTTTCTCTGTCTTCTTAATACAATCTTTCTGTAGCCTGCAGATAGCACATTTTAGTCTTAATCAACTTCACACACCTTGCATAACCTGAATGCCACATGACATCGCACAACTATATGCCAAAACAACTTGAAAATAACCCCATATATGAATTCATGGTATTAGATCTTCATAAAGTATGCATACTTACCCTATAGCCTCCTTCTAGACCTTTAGCTACAGATAACCACTGAATGACATTTGGACCCACCACATAGTACAAAAGTATAAGATATCAATGACTGAAGTATCTATAGTAATATTCCATAACTGCTAAGTAGTATTTCATAATACACCATTGATTTACTGGTTATCAGAGAAAATTGGTGAAGATACGACCTAAGGGAAAGTAAAATTCTGCCTCCAGGCTTCAGCTCATTTAAGTAAGATAGAAAGCTCAAATGGAAAGGTGGTGCCACCGTTATTCACAAAAGGCTTACAGCCACGCCCTGACAAGCCATCTCATTTTGTCAACTTATTGAGATTCTGTCTTCCATTATGGTGCAAAAAATAAATAAAAAGAAATACTCTAGGTCATCTCTATGTTCCACCAGACATCCATAGTGATACAGTGGAAGAGTCACTAGAGTGAAGTGAATTACATGCATCAATAAAAATGAACTACTGGCCATGTCTGAGCTAAACTTTGACTGGAAACTTTCCTCAGACCTACTTCTGTGTCCATTAACAGAGTTGCTTGGGCTGGCACATCTAATTATACTATGTACCAGAACATTAAAAAATTGTTTCATAGAAAGCATACTTAACTGGACCCTTGCATCTGCACTTCACAAAATCTGAAGGTAATCCTACTCAATGCTAGAAGTCTAAACCTCAAAATGCACTCTCTCAAGGCACTCTTAAAAATGGAGAACATTGATATCTGTGCAGTAACTGAGACCTGATTCAAGGCTCCAGAGAGCACCCCTGCAATACCAGGCTACAACTCTTAGCACACTTTTCGGCCACCAAACCAGGATTGAAACACTAAAGGTGGAGGAGTGTCCATATTCACCAAGGATATTCACACCACCAGGTTAGTTGCCTAACACAATGCATCTGAAATTCTCCAGGTGCAGCTAACATTAGGTAAGACTGTGATCCAAATTGTAGCTTGCTACAGATCCTCCACCATGCCCCAAGATTCTCACTACACCTTTCTAAACATACTGGAAAATATTAATATACAACCAAACACCCTAATACTGGGTGATTTCAACTACCCTGCCATTAACTGGGAAAACTACTTGTGTACCAACACCTTTGCCCAACGGTTCTTGGAATTCAAAAATTCCAATGCCATGGATCATCTAATCCATAGTCCCACCAGGGGCTCCAATATCCTAGACCTAGTCATTACCAACATGGGAAAGAGATGTTCCACACCTATGGTCACCCCCTCGTTGGTCAGGTCAGACCATAAGCTAATCACCCTTAACATACAGATCCCCCCCCCACCCCCCAGTAAGGAAACCATAATAAACTTCTCCAAAGCCAACTTCATGCTACTCAAGTCAGAAGTTACAAACTTCATGACACCCATGCAGACGGGAACTGAAAGTTCGACTGCTGAGTCCTACACTAAGGCACTGTATGAGCACATCCACTCATGCATGAATCATGCCATTTCAAATAGAACCAAGATGCTCTCCTCCAAAAAAAGGAAGCCAATCTGGTGGTCCCCTGCCATAAACAAACTTTACAACAAAAGGAAGAAACTGTTGCAGAAAAGAGGAAAATCCCAGGATGCAAAAAACTCCCTTACCAGCCTCAGTAAGAAGCTGAGATCCCTCATAAAATCCTCAAAAGCTAGTTATGAAAATAAAATTGCTAAAGATTCCAAAGACAACCACAAGGCATTCTATAACTATGTCAAGAATCTAAATGACAATGCTCAGATCTGCTCTGAGCTACAACAGAATGGCATTAAATATACTGATCCCAAGGATATTGCTAATATCCTGGCAGATCAATTCAGTGACAACTTCACTCCCCTTTCACCCACTAAATGGCCCATCTCAATACCAGAAGATAATAACAGCCACACAGGTAAAAAACGCACTCTCCAAAGCTAAGAATACAGCATCCATGGGACCAGATGACATTCCGGGCTGTGTACTACATGAACTACAAAATGAAATGGCACCTCACCTAAGTATCATGTTTAATCATACCCTCACCTCAGGCTTCGTGCCCACTGAGTGGTGCACAGCTACAGTTATCCCACTCTACAAGGGGTGATCCCCCTTGGATCCCGGGAACTACCGCCCCATCAGTCTGACGAGCCTGATCTGCAAGGCCATGGAATGTATTATCATGGAACTTATAAACAAAGACATTGGCAACCTTCAAACACTGGACCGCACCCAGTGTGGGTTCATGAAGGGCTGATCTTGTCTCCTGAACCTGACTGACTTTTTTGAATCAGTCTCCAGAGCCGTGGACAAGGATAAGGCAGTCCACACAACCTATTTGGACCTCACCAAGGCCTTTGACACCATCCCCCACTCTGTAATCACAGATAAACTTATTAAGCTGGGCATTAATCCCTATGTCACTCGATGGGTTGCCAACTGGCTTACTGACAGAACCCACACTGTAAAAGTAGCTGACTCCAAATCCAGCTCCAGACAAGTGACAAGTGAAGTACCTCAGGGTTCAGTCCTGGGACCTCTCTTGTTTGGCATCTACTTCTCTGAAGTACAGGCCAACACTAAAGGACTCTGGCTAACAAAGTTCACAGATGACTGCAAACTGGGAGTCATTATTGAATCCCCAAATGATGTGGATACTCTACAAAAGGACCTTACAGAAATAGAGGTTTGGTGCCAGAGCCATGGGCTCAAGCTCAATGCCAAGAAATATATAGTTATCCCCTTTGGGAAAAAAACATGTACCCGTGAATTACTAAATAGGTGGCAGTACACTAAACACCGAAAGTGTGATAAGAGGGACACAGGTAGACAGTGGTCTCACCTTCAATAACCACATCGCCACAACAGTCAGGAAATCCTTCTATGTGGCACACTTCATCACTAAGGGCTTTTCATCCAGAAAAAAGGAGGTCATTGTCCCACTGTACTCATCCCTCATTAGACACATTATAGAATGCAACGCCCCATTTAGTATGTACCTCTCAAGAAATCTGCAATGACTGGAAAGGCCACAGAAATACCTCACTAAAAGAATCACAGGCCTAAAGCAGATGCCCTATGCTGACCGCCTTAAAAAACTCCAGCTATACTCTGTCACATATCGTCTACTCCGAGGCGATCTCTGCTTAACATACAAGGCCATGTCAAACCCAGAGCTGTTGGATATGGTACACTTAAAGAAATCCCAATCCCTCAGAGCCACACGCTCCAGGGATCTAAACCTTGTCATCACAATAAACAAAACATGCTGGAGGGATAGGTTCCTGACCCAGAGACTCTCTAGACTCTGGAATAGACTGCCCATACATGTCAAGCAGAGCGCCTCTTTGGCCCTCTTCAAAAGGAACCTTGATGATTGGATGGGAGAAAGGAAATTCACCCCAGGGATCACGTCAGTCACCCTGCTAGACAGGGGTCCAGAGAAGTAAACAGTGTGGGAAGAAAGAGCCAGGGAATTGTTATGGCTAGGCTTGTATAGGCCCTAGGGCCGATAGCCTAGTACCAACCTATGAACCTATGAACCTATGAACAATAGTACAGAAGCTACCATTGTATAGATACTAAAAGTGACCACCTGTCTGCATTTGCAGCACTGCTACCTTTAGGAGATTCTTTGTCTATGCATTCAACCTCATACTCAGCAGACTGGATAGGACACCCTTGTTAACCTTTCTTTTGTGCTATGTATTAGAAAAACTTCAGTGACCAAAAATGTTTCTCACAGTTATAAAAACCTGCTACATGCTACCTGCTAGCCCCCCTCAAGGAAAACAGCATTTAAGCCAAATTCAGGTATTAACAATAAATCACATAAGAGATAAATCTAGATCTCACACACAGGCATACTGTGGAACAAATAACATGGAAAAAAAATTGTCACATTTTTTCACATACTCCTGCCCAAACAAAATAAACAGACCAAATAAAGCCTTTGCAACTAGTATATTGATAAACACATTTTCCATTTAATAACCACATGTAACAAAATCACAATAAATTGAATATTGGTCCATAAAACCATTTAAAAGGAAAGCACAAAACATTTAACCAGCATTATTTCAGGCACACAGTAGTGCAGCAGTTATCAATGTTGCCTTACAGCAAGAAATTCTCTGGTTCAATTCTCAGTTGGATGCCTTCTGTGAGGAGCCTGTATGTCCACCTTACATTCATGTGGGTTTCTTCTGGGTACTCTGGGTTTTTCCCACATTTTAAAGACATGCATCTGGAGCATTTCTCTCTGGGCCTCTGCTGAAAATGGGCTCTGTCCCAATCAAACTTTCCTGGTAAACAAATGTTAAATAAATAAACAAATAAATTATTATATACTACTAACCTGAAAACAGTTACCGACTACAAGCAGCATCATTTCATACTGCTCCCGGTAAATCCATCTAAAAACAAACTGGAGCAGTGTAACCACAATTCACCTCAAATTATACCAATAACTCAGAGGAATAGTTGAGTGAACCAACACAATAGTGGGTGGTATCCGCTTCCTGTAAGAATGGTTTTATGGACCAATATTCAATTTATTGTGAATATCCTATTCCAGTAAGAGTGTTCTTCCGTCAATAACTCAAAGGAAGAAAAAGGGAAAAAAAAGAAAGAAACTGACCCCCTCACCTAGACTACTTATAGATTAACCTAAAAAAAAACAAGGTGGATGTGCATCAAACACCTTCACCAAAGAGGCCAGCACTCACTCAGAACTATCTATTAATATACATTCCCTTACCCCCTCCTAGCCTACTCTCATGTACCCTTTGAGCATTCACTTCATGCATTCTACCTTCTTCAACTTTCCACACTGTCATCCTTACTGCTTACACCATTCAATCAGACACACATGTATGGACAAATACGTCTGCCTGACAAACTCTATGTATCATCTATAGAAAGTCAAGAATCACACCAAAATTCTGCTACACAACACCAACGGAAGAGAGAATGAAAGAATAAAAAGTATTATACAATAACTCCTCATTACTATTCAAAAATGAACATGCTGATTTGACAGCCCAATCAGTGTTCCCATTGTAAATCAAGCATATATCAACAGAAAAAGTTGGGGCATTGAAATACTATTGAACAGCTAGACTTTCTTTTGGTATATGCTGAGGGACAGAGCAAAATATGAAAAAAATCAGATACATTCTTCAAAATTAATTAATCAGAAATGTACCTGATTTTCCTTGTATTTCTGCCCTGTCCCTTGGAAAATCTTGTCAATTAAAAAATACAAAAAACAGAAATGGAGATTCCCTCCACTCCACTGCTTCTCCTACACTGTATTGATCTACTGTGCAAGCATGGAAATGTAAGTCCCATATGCATGTGCAGCACATCAGTAAATAAGGAGAAATGCAGAGGAACACTACAGCACCATTATAAAAATTACATTATTTAAGAAATGACATTATTTAAGAAAGGTAAGCAATTTCTTTCTTATATAATGCCATTGTATAACCGCAATAATCCATTCCTGGATGTGCTTATATCTGGACTTATCCATACCCACTTGAGGATTATTGCTTAAATAATCCAGTTTAGCTCTATCAAAACAGAACAAAAGTAATTGGAAATAAAACTGGTCGTGTATACAGCAGATCTAAACAGCCTAGATCCTGTCTCCTGAATTCTGAAGAAATTGCCACACAATTCTGCTTCCATTTGGGCAGTATAATACCAAGTGCAGATTCACCACATCATTCACAACCACTGACATTTTATACAACTTGCCACCTATCTTTCACTCACGATGCTGTTTAACTCAACCTTGTCAAAAATAATAGATGAAACTTAAACCATGCTCACTGACTAATAATTTCCTACAAACCTGTTTTTAAGGTTGTCTATGGCGACTAACTCCTTCCCCCATTCTTTTCTAGTAAAATCATTTGTACCAGCGAAATATGTTCTCACAACTGTGGTGGTGGTGCTGCAGTAGCATTGTCGCCTCACAGTAAGACGTTGTCCTGTTCGATTCTCAGCTAGAGCGTCTTCTGTGTGGAGACATGCGTGAATGGGCATACCTTCATTGAAGGTTGTGCATCAGGGCTGGCAACTCGGCACGTAAAAATCTACTGCCAATCATTAGCGGACCGGAGTTCCGCTGTGGCGACCCCTAACCGGGAAAAGCCGAAAGATACAACAGCAACAACCCTGAAATTGGCAACAATGATTTGGTTCTATAATTATGAATGCATACTATCACAAAGAGTTATTTATGCTGCTGCTCTGGAAATATAACATGCAGCTCTTAAAAGTATATTACGATTTTAGAATTCTGCATTGCTTGCTTTGGGATAATGTGGACTTTGGGTGTTCTGCTTTTGACTTCTTATTCACTTGCTAGTCAATTCATGATTTTCAATTAAAACCATGGCATATTTTTACAATCATAACAATGACTGTTAAAATTTTAACTTCAGTTTAGTAGACATATTAACTCTCAGTCTGTTGTCTAAGAAAAGAAAAAAGTGAACTTAATGTTTAAAAATCAGATGGATTATCACCAATTCAAATCAGTTTGCACTTGAAATAACCATAGTGTTAGTCAATGTATTAAGTATACCATAAGGACCAATTAGAAAAAAAATGAGTGGATATACAAACCTTTACATGTCAGTTAGTAAAGAAACGTTGTGTATAAAAAGGTAGCAACTTGAAATACCTTTAAGAATGATGATTGTTTTTTCATTCAATACAAACATAACAGGAGGTAGACCAACTCTTGCAGATTCAATTCATTTTGCACATATAGTAATGCAGGACATTGTGTTTTATAGCTATTTGTGAAAGGAGTTTGGGGTTTACACAATATTATAATTATATTTTACTTGTGGTTTATGTAGTCACCTATGTCAGCTATGAGACATTGTTGCATGGCCAGTCTATCTTACAGGCAATAACAACAAAACAAAAAAAAAAAGAAAAAGAAAAAATTGTCATGCTGGTTCACTAGTAAACCTCAAAGACACTAGAACACAGAAGTGATGTGATGCCTTTAATTGGAGCAACATATGTTTTAGAATTACTTGAGTCTTTTGGACTAACAAGAACCCTTTACGTGGAGCTGTATCAAAAGAGCTACAGAAATACCACAGAATGAAAATTAAGTAAGATGATATTATAAGCAAAGGAATTAAATATGAACTAAAACAGCTTGAAAAAACTATGACAAAAACAGTTAAGTATTCAATCATGATTCTGAAATGCTGTTTGAAAGAGGTGTAATTATATGTGTCATCGAAAAAGTACAATTGTGCAAGCTAAACTTACTGTAACAATGTTTTTTGAATGATCACTGCTGCAGTAGTCTTAGCTATGTGGGTTATACCCTGACAAGCCTCTGGAAAATGGTCCTAGCAAAGCTAGATCTGGACCTAGAGAACAAAGCAAATTTATACTGCTTTGTAAAAGTATATAATACCTCTAGAATCCAACCCTTTCAAAAAAGCCATAGATGAAGCCAATACCCTAGTAGAGTGGGCCTTGACCCTGCCTGGAATAGATTTGCTATGGCGCATATAACAAAATTTAATAGCCTTAGACAGCCATTTGGAAATACTCTGTTTTGACACAAGTTATCCCTTCTTAACTTCACAAGAGATTGAAAATTGATATGAAGATATGAAAGATTTAATTCCATCAAGATACCAGAGTTGTCTGTGGACATCTAAAGTAGGTAGTAGCCTTTCTTCCTTATTTTTAGGTTCAAGAAAGAAAATGTGGAGAAGGGTAGTTTGGCTTAAAGTAAACTCTAATACCACTTTAGGCATAAAAGAAGGATTAGATCTCAAAGAAACCTCATCCCTATGGAAAATAAAATAGTGTTAACTCAGTCTTAGAGATTGCAACTCAGATAAAATGGAGAGCATCGACATTTGTGCTGTAACAGAGACCTGGTTCAAGGCAGCAGATAGCACCCCTCCACTACCAGGCTATAACTCATTCAGTACCTTTCAGCCCCAGAACATGGACCAAAGCTCCAAAGGTGGTGGTTTTTCTATATTCATAAAGGATGCATACACCTCCAGACTGGTAGCCCAACATGATGCATCAGAGATACTTCAGGTGCAGCTAGCATTGGGTAAGACAACGATTCAGGTTGTAGCCTGCTATAGGTCCCCAACCATGACCCAAGACTCACACTCCACATTCCTAAGCACCCTGGAGAATATTAGGGTCCAACCTAACACTCTTATACTGGGCGACTTCAACCATCCTGCCATTAACTGGGAAACTACTCATGTACCAACACACTTGCCCAAAGTTTCCTGGAATTCATTAATTCCAATGCCCTGGATCAGCTCATTCTTGCCCCCACTAGAGGTAGCAACATCCTTGACCTGGTCATTAACAACATGGGTGACCATTGTTCTGTACCAATAGTCAACTCCTCCCTGGTTAGATCCAACCACAAACTAATCACCTTGGAAATCCACATTCCTCCCACCTACCCCCCCACCCCTGGCAAAGGTAACCACCATGAAAAACTTCTCCAAAGCTAACTTTGGGCTCCTACAAACAGAGGTGGCTAACTTCACAGCACCCATGCAATTGGAGAACAGCTGTATGACTGCCAAATCATACAGTAATGCCCTGTACGAACACTTACACAAATGCATGGAGCTCACCATACCCAATAGCACAAAGACGCTCTCCTCCTAAAAAGGAAGCCAATCTGGTGGCCCCCTGCCATAAACAAACTCTACAACAGAAGGAGGAAACTGATGAGAAATAAGGTGAAGTCCCAAGACTGGAAAAACTCCCTTATCAGCCTCAACAAAAAGTTGGGATCCCTCATCAAATCCTGTAAAGCTAGCTATGAAAACAGAATTGCAGCAGATAGTAAAGACAACCACAAGGTCTTCTATAGTTATGTAAAGAATCTCCACGGCAATACCCAGATTTGCTCAGAGCTGTTGCACAATGGCATCTCCTTTACCGAGCCAACAGATATTGCCAATATACTGGCCAACAGATTCAGTGCCAACTTTACCCCTCTCCACCACCAAAGGACCAATCACAATACCAGTGGATTACCAGGCACCCAGTATTACTGCTGCACAGGTTAAAACAACACTGTCCAAGGCCAAGAATACAGCTTCTATGGGACCTGACAATATCCCTGGCTGTGTTCTACATGAACTATACATTGAACTGGCACCTCATCTGTGTGCCCTGTTCAATCACAGCCTCACCTCAGGCTTTGTTCCTACCGAATGGAGCATCCCTTTCCACAAAGGAGGAGCAACTACAGTGCCTGAGAACTATCGCCACATTAGCCTGACAAGTCTGATATGCAAAGCGATGGAACACATCATCATGGACCTAATAAACAAAGATATAGGGAACCTCCAAACTCTGGATCCCACAGATTCAGAGCTCTGGATGAAGGCAAGGTGGTTCATACAGCCTACCTTGATCTGGCCAAGGCCTTTGATACCATTCCCCACTCAGGAATCATAGAAAAACTCACTAAGCTAGGCATCAACCCCTATATCACTAGGTGGGTTGCAAACTGGCTCAAAGACAGAACCCACAGTGTGAAAGTGGGTGACTCCAAGTCAGACTGCTGACCAGTCACAAGTGTAGTCCCACAGGGTTCAGTCCTGTGTCCTCTCCAGTTTGGTATCTACTTCTCTGAAGTTCAAACCAACACAAAGGGACTCTGGCTGACAAAGTTCGCAGATGATTGCAAGTTGGGAGCCATAATTAACTCCCCAAGTGATGTTGACATCCTTCAGAAAGGTCTCACTGAGACCAATGACTGGTGTCAGAACTATGGCCTTAAGCTCAATGTCAAAAAATGTGTCATCATCCCCTTTGGGAAAAACCTGGTTTCCATGAATTACCACATCGATGGTAGTCCACTGAACAGAGTAGGCGTCATAAGAGATCTGGGAACACAGGTTGATAGCAACCTCTCTTTTGACCACCACATTGCCACTGCGGTCAGAAAGTCCTTTTATGTGGCACATCTCATTACTAAGGGTTTTGTATCCAGGAAGAAAGAGGTCATTGCCTCGCTCTACTCTTTCCTCATTAGGCCAATAATCAAGTACAATGCCCCATTTGGCATGTACCTCACTAGACCCCTACAACAACTGGAGAGGCTGCAAAAATACCTTACAAAGAGGATCTTAGGCCTTAAACAGTTGTCCTGTATTGACAGACTCAAAAAACTCTGTTTTCTGTCTCATATTACCTACTTAGAGGCGATCTCTGCTTGACTTACAAAGCCATGTCTGACCCAGCTCTGTTAGACATGCTACATCTAAAGAAATCCCAATCCCTCCACACTACACGCTCCAGAGACCTCAACCTAATTACCACAATCAACAGAACAAGCTGGAGGGACAGGTTCAATAACCCAGAGACTGCCCATGCTATGGAATAGGCTTCCCATACATGTCAAGTGGAGCGCCTCACTGGCCCTCTTCAAGAGAAATCTTGATGAGTGGATGGGAAATAGAAAATTCACCCCAAGGATCATTCCAGTGGCTCTACTTGATAGAGGCACTGGGAACTAAGGTCGGGTGGTACGATGCCAGGGTAATCCTATGGGCTAGGCTTGTAAAGGCTCCAGGGCCGTTAGCCTAGTACACACCTATGAACCTATGATACCCTTCTTGCAGAGGTCAGACCAATCAGTAAAACTGTTTTCGATATTAAGAACCTTAAAGCAGCCAGATTAGATGGTTCAAATGGAGCAACTGTTAGCATCTCTACTACAAAGTTAAGCTCCCAATGATGGTCCACCAGTTTTCTTGGAGGCCTATTATGCAAAACCCCTTTCAAGAACATTTTAACATGAAACTGCATTGAAAGAGGAGGATCCATGGACAGACATGGTGAAATGGATGATAAATTAACCTTAATAGAAGAATAAGAAAGGCCATAGGATAGTAACTCACACAAATATTGTAAAACAAGAGAACAACTAGCCCTGAATGGGTGCTGCCTGTTTTGCTGGCACCAATTAGAAAACCTTTTCCATTTGTTAATCTCTAATGAGTAACCACAATGATCTTGGGGGATTCCTTCTGAATCTTCAAAAGTACAGTGGATATTAGTGGAAAGGGTGGAAAATAATACAAGAATATTCCTGTCCAAGGAAAAGAAAAGGAATCTGTCTTCCAGGCCTCCTTACATGGAGTCCTAGAACAAAACTGGAAGGCCCTGTGATCTGTTTCCATTTGTGAGGGTCTGCCTGGTTCTGCTCAGCTTTTCTGCCAAACAATTTTGCTATGATGGAATGTAGGATGCCTGTAGAGTGAGACCGTGCTGTGAAGTTGTATCCAAGCTAACATGGCTAGTCTGCAAAAAGGGTATGAGTTGGCTTCCCCTTGCTTGTTGACAAACCACATGACTGTGTTGTTATATGAAACCACTTGAAGAGGTCCCAGGGACCAAAGATTGTTTAAAGAGTTGGGTGCCTTGATCAGAGCAGGCATCTCCTTGATATTTTTGTGCTTGCATCTGTCCTTGGTGTCTCACATTCCCTGCAATCTTATCCCTCCTGAAATTGCTTCAAAAACAAAGTCCAAAGAGTCTGTGGTGACTTACTGCTTCAGAACAGGAAGGGAGAAGTGGTGTCCCAGATTAGGGATGTCTGTTTGTCTCCACCAAAATATTTTCTTTAAATAAACCCCAGCATTAGGATTTGAAAAGACAAAGATTGTTGATGCTGGAAAAAAAGAGATTTCAGATACCACATTATCTTTCTCATGTGGAGTCTTGTCAGGGGTATCATGGGAATCATAAATGCTATGAGACCTAAAATCCTAAGGTATTCCCTCACAGTGAAAAAAGTCTGAATGAAAAACCTTAAAAATATGTCTAAATAAAGATAATTTTTTTTCCTGTGGAAGAAAAGCTCTTTGAACTGATGTGTATAGTTGACATCTCAGGAACAATATTTTATGTGAGGAGTAAAGAAAGTCATTTGAATGTTCTCTTGGAATCCCAGCATGCAAAAGAGATATCACACCCAAGAGAAAGATTCTTGACACTTTGTAAAAGCCTCTAGAATGATAAATAAGTTGTCTAAATATGGAAAAACGTGGATATACTGTAGCCAGCAAAAACTGTATAACTGGAACTAGACACTTTATGAACACTTTTGGTGGAGAGGATAGTCCAAAGGGTAAGGCAGAGAACTGATAATGTGATCCAGATACACAAAACCTTAGGAAAAGTCTGAAGTCTGGATGAGTAGGGATGTAATGATATGCATCTTTTTTAAAGTCTAGTATTGCCAGGCAACTTGAAAGAGGAAGAAGAGGTAACATGTTGTGAAGTGACATTGCTTTGAATTCGGGCACTATCACAAACAGATTTAGGAAAGAAAAATCCAGATCTGGTCTCCAATCATTTTCTTTATGGGGCACTACAAGCAACCTTGAATAAAAGCCCTTCCTAACCTGGAAGGAGGAACTTGTTATTTTACTATTTATGACAGTATGAAAAGAAGGATAAGTGGAAACAAAAGAGTCTGGTCTGGAGGATGAGCAAATTTAATGAGGAAAAATCCTTTGGACAATTTGGAAAAGGAGAGCTTAAAATCTTAGAGATTCCCTAGATCAGCTTGACCCTTTCATCACACTTTTTAATCACTTCTGTAGCAGAGAAACCAAACACTAAATCTCTATCTAAGGAAAAATTTAAAATTTAATTTTTATCATGATCTGGGAGGTTCTAAGAATGCAGACATGTAAAATCTCCTTAAAACATTACCGGTGGCCATAGCCCTACCAGATGCATCAACAAAGTCATAAACACACTGAAAACAATGAGTAGTAATGTTTGCAATAAAAGAGACTAAGTATTTTAAAGCAGAGTTTTCCTCACAAAATAAGCATATAAATCATTCCTCATACTGTCAGAATTTATCATAGGAGACTTTAACATGCAAACCTGACAACTCAACATTCTGAAAATCAGAGTTGCAGAAGTATGCACTTTTTCCCCATACCTATTAATAATTTTCCATTCCTTATCAGAAAGAGAAGGACTGGAATTAACTAAGTGCTTAGCAGAAGTGGCATCAACTAAGGCTATAGCTGCTGGGTCAGATTTGGGAAGAGTGCATAACATTTAAATGACTGAGGAACTTTATACATCCTATCTGCCTTTTTAGGAGCAGCTGGCTGACTGTCAGGAAAAGTGTAAGCAGTAGCACAAATCCTCTAAAGCAGACAGAACAGAAGGAATGGGTGTGGGTTCTGGAAAATCCTTCTGTAACAACTCATAGTATTTTCTGAGGGGCAGAGAACCTCAGTGCTCTCTTAATAAAACACTGGAACATTCTAGTAATAGTCTCAGAGAAAGACCCCCCCTCCCCGAGTCTAAAATAGAAATATGGGGAATAAAACCTGTATCTTTCTGTTCACATTTGGAATCATGAATCTCCTCAGGAAAAGAGGAATACATCTTTGTTTTACCAGAAACTACTTTACAAGAATGATTGATACCCTGAATTAAATTCTGAGCCAATCCCAATAAACTACTCCTATCCCAAAAAAATTGAAGATGAGTAGATACATGCTTGATTTTGTGTTTCTTTTTGACAGGAGAGATGTGGACAACCATGTTACTAATGGCAGCAGCTGTTTCCCCAGGGATGGGTACAGTATTCTGACACAACAGGGAAACCTTCCCTGGTTTCCCTCCCAGGACAAAAAACAGTGACTGTCTGTTGCCCAGTTAGGGCATCCCAACAGCTGCAGAGGGCATGGCTAACCTCCAATCCATAGTAGCTGCAGGTGCTATCAGGGGGATCTGGAGAAAAAGATGAGTGATATAAAACAAATGGCCACAACAGAGTCACCCACCTGTGGTTGATGCAAATTGCAAGCCTGCTGTGGTGACAGGAGTTATTTGTACTTTATCAAAAAACAGAAGGAGGCAACACCACAGCAGATCTTCAAACAAGAATAAAGGATTAATTAATCCACAAAAATCAGAACACAGTGAGTGCTTTCATATTATTAAAACATTTAATCAGACTTTCAAATGCCTAACATCAATCAACATCATTAAATACTAAACTCATATACCAATGACCAATCATTCAAAAAAAAACAATTATGACATCACATCATTATGTAAAAGACATGTCTAAAATACTTAAGATCATATGCTTTAATAAATAAGTGCTTTAATAAATAACATAAATAAACCTGTATAAATAAATAATCATACAGTTATGTAACATATCGTAAAACACTCAATATTTAAAAAACACTTTTTTAAAAAAAAACTCCATTATAAAAAATTTTTATAGCGATTCCTTTGTTTATAACCTAGCAAAATGGAGTGTCTAGTGTGCATAGGGTCTAGCCAATAAAAATGGTTTCAGTGTTGTCCTATCATTTAAACCACTCATTTTATGAGCTTGTAAACATATAATCCATTTATTTTCTTGTCCCTCAGTATAGTTCTTGACATTCCCTATCCTTCCTGTTTTTCTAATTAATTCTAATGCTCTAAACTTAAACTTATGCATCATGCCATAGGTCAATACATGCTTTGCCAACGCATTATTATCATTCTCCTTATTAATGGCATATATGTGTTCCTTTATTCTTTCCCTAAAGAATCTGTTGGTTTTCCCTACATAAAATGATTTACATACCTGGCATTGTGCCAGGTATATCAGATCCCTTGTCCTACAATCAGCATACTGCTTAAAAATATAATCATGTCCAGTGTCAGGATGAATAAACTTATTGTCTCCCGCCATGTACGGGCATTGTTTACACCCTCTGCAGGCAAATGTTCCCTGTCTATCAGATCGTAACATATTATGAGTCCTATCATGCTCATAACAAAGCAGTCTCTTTAGGGATTTTGTATTCCTATAAGTATACCTTGGTCTAATCCAGACTATTGTTGAGATATTGTCATCTGCACTTAATAACCTCTAATTCTTTTCTATTATCTCTTTCATCTTGGCATTCTTATTTGTAAAAGAAATTATTATCCCCAGTCCTGTATTATTTCCAGAGCCCATTTCTTCATTATCAGATATATTGACTCCTGTATCACCATTTCTATGGAAGAATGGTCTCCCCTTCCCCCTCATATATAACTGATTAGTACTCATCACTTTCTCTACCTCATCAACCTTGCAGCCTCATTGTTTAAAATTGTCAGTCAGCGTCTTGCATGTTTCAAGATAAGACCCTTCATGACTAGTAAGTCTTGATGCCCTAAGCACCTGACCCTTCATTATATTTGGATAAATATGAGCCGGATGCATGCTACTACGATGTAATAGACTATTTCTCCAGCATTGTTTCCTAAACATATCAGTGTGTATACCATCAACATCCCTAGTCAGTTGTACATCAAGGAATTGTAACCTTGTGTAAGAACTATTACATTCAAAAGACAGGAAATCAGTCGTTCCATTTATATACTGAATGAAATCTTCTAATTGTTCTCTCATGCCTTTCCATACAAGAAAAACATCATCCACAAATTATGTGTAGTATCTAATATACTCACTAAACTCTGTCCCATTCATTATATATGTCCTTTCCCAATATGCCAACACTAGGTTGGCATAAGAGTTGGCACATGGGGTGCCCATCTCTACCCCTTTGGTTTGTAAGAAATATTTTTCATCATACATGAAAATATTGTTGCTTAGTACAATGTCTAATAGCAACATGATATCTCATAATGAGGTCCCAAGGCACCCCTTCCTCCACCAACAATAGCCTCACATAGTCCATTCCTGTACTATTAGGTATGGACGTAAACAACAAGACCACATCAAGCGTGACTAATAAATCATCTCCAGTCTCCTCACCCAAGAACACATAATTAGCATAGGTCTCTAAAAACTGTTGTGTATCTCTAGTCACTGTAGTCACGCCTTCTACTAAAGGTCTTCTACTAAAGGTCTAAACTGTTTTTCCAAGTAAATGGAGAGTGGTTCAGTGAGCCACCCCCTCCCCGAGACAATGGGTCTCATATTGGGATCTATCAAACTTTTGTGGACTTTAGACAATCCCCTAAAAATTGGGATGATTGGTTTCTCTACCAAAAAGTATTTGTAAAGGTCAGCATTTATAATATCACATAACAAAAGATCATACAATTCACTATGTACATATTTAATATTCTTGTCTAATGATGTCATATTCAATACTTTATACGTATCATCATCAGTTAATAGCAGCTGCATTTTACTTTTATAGAAATCACTATCTAGCAACACCACAGCTCCAGCTTTATCAGCCTGTCTGATTATAATATATTCATTATTCTGTAAGTCATTCAAAGCTTGAAACTCTTCTCTAGTTAAATTAAAAAAATCAGGTCTAGCATGTGACATCGATAGCTGTAATAAATCATATTCACAAGCTCTTTCAAATGCTTCCAAAAGTGGATGCATTTGCGGTATAAATGTAGATGGTCTTTTAAAAACATTGTAATCATTATTGACAGTTTCACCAAACATAATTTTTAAAGCTACATTTCTTGTGAGCATTTTAATGTCAAGTATTACATCCATTAGATCAGTGTTCCTCGATGGTATGAATGGGAGACCTTTGTTCAACAAGGATCTCTCATTTTCAGAAAGTACATACCTGGATAAATTTAATACTAAGTCCTCTGTGTCGGTCATAACACTTTCCGTTGAAACTCATATCTCTCCTCTGAACCCTTCCGTTTCTTCATGCAGTTCTGTGGAGACCATGCCTGTTCCTCTAACTGCCGTATTGGTAGTGGAAAAGAAAAAAAGTTGTTACTATTCACTGTGGGTTGTCCCACAGCCGTCGAGGATGTGGATGCTGTTCCTTGATACTCTTTTCTCCTAACAACCATGTTCCCTATACTTATAACTGGTTCTTTCACCACTGGGTACACAGTGCTTCCTTCATTGCTCTTACTGTTCACCGACTCTATCAACACTTCCATCTGCTGGGGTGTTTGCAATGTTACTTCCGGTGCCGTCACCATTGTAGCATCAACAGTCTGTCTGTCTTTATTATTTGACGATGGAATCACTCTATGAACATTACTATTGACATTATTGTTTTCCCTGGGCCAAGAGAAAATATTGCCCCTTCGAAAATCATTAAAGTCCCTTTCCAATTTCTTTTTCTTCTCTTGAAGCAACTTATTATTCAATGCCATACAATTAGTGGTAAGATCGCTGACAAATAAATTAATTTCAGTTTGATTTAAATTTCACTCAGTTCACTATGTATGGATGTGACCTCCAAAGTCAGTGTTGTCTCTATACATTTATATTGCTCTATTAGAAGTTTGATATAACCATAACTGGTGTCCAAATTCAACTTCTGCCATTCGGTCAATAGGTCAGGATAGGTGGTACCAAAGGTAGGCATTTTCAGGACTCATAACCCCCTTGCTACCACCTTAAAACTTAAACACGCCTCCATATGTAGTCTTTGCCATTGCGTAGACTTCAATTTACTTAGCTTATTTTCCAGTTTTCTAGTTAGCTGTAAAACATTCATATTTCTTAGGGTACTTACAGTCTCTTCCCCTTCTTTAGTCAATTCCATAGTTGTAAGCCGTACCAGAGGATTATTCTCCATATTAAGAAGTCTCTGAAAAGGAGAATTATTAATAGAACGTTCAAGTAGAACTACATTTTCATTAATTACTCCTTCTGCCATGTTCCAGCGACCGTTTGAAAATATTCAAATTGTAATGAAAAACACACAACTGTCCTGGATAAGGTGCCCCTTCGAAACTGAATGTACTTTATCAAAAAACACAAGGAGGCAACACCACAGCAGATCTTCAAACAAGAATGAAAGTTTAATTAATCCACAAAAATCAGAACACAGTGAGCGCTTTCATGTTATTAAAACGTTTCATCAGACTTTCAAATGCCTAACATCAATTAACATCATTAAATACTAAACTCATATACCAATGACCAATCATTTAAAAAAATCAATTATGACATCACATCATTATGTAAACGCCATATTTAAAATATTTAAGATCATACGCTTTAATAAATAAGTGCTTTAATAAATAACATAAATAAACCTGTATACATAAATAATCATACAGTTATGTAACATATCATAAAACACTCAATATTTAAAAAACGCCTTTTTTTAAAAAAACTCCATTATAAAAAATTTTCATAGTGATTCCTTTGTTTATAACCTAGCAAAATGGAGTGTCTACTGTGCATAGGGTCTAACCAATAAAAATGGTTTCAGTGTTGTCCTATCATTTAAGCCGCTCATTTTATGAGCTTGTAAGTGTACAATCCATTTATTTTCTTGTCCTTCAGTATAGTTCTTGACATTCCCTATCTTTCCTGTTAAAACAGTTCCTGTTAAAACAGGAAGGATAGGGAATGTCAAACATGAATCTATGTAGCACCTGGTAAGGGGCTATAACCCACAACAATCTTATCTTCTTGGCATTAGAGATGAGTATGCTAACAGCAAAACCACTGACACTGCTAATTACTTAAACAAACAATTAATGGGTTTTAAAGATATATGGAAGTTCTCCAATTACTCTTCATTTATTTATTAATTTAAATACTTATATTCATTTACAAATAATGATAGTGCTTTGACCATTTAGAAAAAACATATAATTTAAAAAAGTGAGTTTCTTGAATATGGCATATACTGCATATATATGTGATCACTTGAGTTTACACACACACACACACACACACACACACACACACACACACACACACACACACACACACACACACACACACACGTGTATACATTATTTAATGCTGTGTACAAATATTTTGTTTATTGCAGCCATACAGTTTAAGATCAACAGACAGGAAACATCATAAAGCACATGTAGGTTTAACAGCTGTATGCAATATTATAATATAGATGGTCTTAGCCATACAGTGTCAGACTACAGACAAAACATTAAAGGTTGGTGCCAAATAGGGAGTCTTCATAAATGTGGCTGACAAGTGTGAAAACATTCTGACTTTTTCCTCTAAACATAGCAAATGATGATTAAAAGCTTTCTAAAATTTAGCCTGTTTTAAAAAAATGCATTATTGCAGCTGTTAGTGTTCATTTCCCATCGTAAGGCATACACATATGAAAGTACTAGGATATCCTATTCTTTTTTTGAATGTTTGTTTGTTTTCCCTTTCACACTTAATTATTAAAAACACGTTTGTTGAACAGGTTTATTTGCCAAATTAAAGAAAATTAACTATCATTTCTATGTTAAACATTAAGGTTTTCATTTACAAAAACGCAACGCTGCATGAAGATGTATTGATTTATTGCATGCTGGACCAAGAAGAGAGAAAAATGTTGTAGGCTACTACCTTTAGTAGTTAAATAATTCACACTGTATTACAAAATTAAAAAAAAAATCCATTATTAATATAATTCTCTTGCAATATAAAAAAGCATACACAAACACATATGAAGAAGCTATGCCTTACATATATTATTATACTGAATAAGTGTATGCTCACTGTACAATTCCATATCTAGCATTGGGGGATGTCCCTCTAACACAGAGATGGGGTATTCTCATTTTGTGGTCATAAATCTTTGAAATATAAAAACATAATCAGCTTCTTGAAACATTTCAAACTAACACCATAATTTTGTCATGTTAAAGTTAAACTGTATTAGTAAGAAAAGTGGTGAGAGCCCTGTAGAGGAGTGAATGGATGCTTGCCCTTGCAAAAACAAATATTTTCAATCAAATTACCATCAGTAATTTGATTCTCATTTAAACTGCATTCAGTTTTCTGTCACAGGGCCTTCTTCCTTAACAAAAACTCAACTGCATTTCAACAAGTCCTTCGTAAGCTATAGCCCGAACCTGCTATGGAAGAGATTGCTTTATCACTGAAAATGTAATGATTTCTATCAATTTCTTAGAGTTCTTATTACCTTTTATAAAGACAATGAATAAGCATCCACTTCCCATAATATGGAATACTAAATTAGCAAGAAGTCAGTGATTCACCATGTCATTCTCATTTTTCTTTCTAAATTAACGTTCTTCTCCCACTGCTTTCTTATCTTCATTGTATCACGGAGTGTTCAATGGGTAGTCCATCATGAGCATGTGCCAATATCCACTCACTTAATATTTTTGCATGCCTTTGCATCTGCTGTATATGTGAGGGGAGTTGACAATTATGTAAGTGCTGTTTAAGTAAGTCAGTATTGCAGAAAACCTCTATTAGCAATCATCAGCTTTACCATTTATTCTGCTGTTATGCAATCACAGAGTTACTGTATATAAGTTAGGTGGAAGCGGCATCTTTACTCACATCAGGTCATGGAGGGTTTATCTCACTACCAAAAAAAAAAATGTCTGATGAAAATAGTTTTCCCTGAAGGAAAGTCATAGTAAATTACTGTCAGCAATTCTGCATGAATCCACAAGGAATTTTCATACAAGTCTCCATCTTTTCATATTACTGCATGTTTTCTTTTTTTCCTTTATGAGCTATGTTCATAATGTCTTCGTAATTATTTGTTTTCTTTAAAAACTGGTTCATTTTGTAATTAATTTTAACTTAATGCTGCTCCTATCAGCAGCATTTTATTGCAACCAGAACCAGATCATGGTCCAATGGAGCCCTAGCCAGGGTAATGGATCCGTTCCCTCCTCCACAGACAACAGCCTCCTCCGCAAACACTAACAGCAGCCCCATCCCAGCCATTCCAGTGTCCCATTATTTGACTATTTCTCTTCAGTTACAATAAACTCTGTCCAAACCTGTCAGTTTGCATACTATTTTCTTCCTTACTTCTACAATGATTAGAAATATTTGGATTTAGCTTAAAACTTTTATTTCAAATCTTATAATACAAACACTGATAGCCATTTGCTAAAGAAAACAATATAGTTTCACAATGAGAACAGACTTAGCATGAAAATTAATCTTCTCTGCCCTTGAAACTCACATTCATTAAGACTGTATTGAAACCCACATTCAAAGAAAATGCATCTGGCCTATGGAGGATTAAGTTTACCTTTGGGCTATTCTCAAACCATAGGCTCCTTTGCACACATTTTTAGGACCATGCATCTTCTTGATTGTATTAAATTGTATTTGTTGTATAATACAGCACAGAGGGTGTTTTAAATTTGTAGTTTTTAACATTTTCCCAGTAAACAACAAAACAAAATGTATGAATCAATAATAACAAAACTACCCATTTCAAAACATTTCAATCATAAAAGGCTAATAGAAAAAACATACGTTAAGCTGTAGAACTTCCAGAAAATTTAATCCATTCTAGTGCCTCGGCTCAAAAAGCCTTCAAATGAATAATTTCAGAGATACTAAGCAGAATAATTTAGACCAAGTTCAATTAATCAATCAAACAATTAACTGCTTTTTGAGCCAAGGTACTAGAACGGATTAGGCTTTTTGAGCCGAGGTACTAGAATGGATTAAATTTTCTAGCAGTTCTACAGCTCAATGTGTGTTTTTTCTATTGATTTAGTACTTTGTACTGTTTGTTTTTTTTCTAAATCATAAAAGGCCACTCAGACTTCTGTCTTTACAATCTACCAATATCAGTGAATACGTACAATCTCTGCAGATGTAAAAGTCATCTGACTAATTCCACACTAATGAGATCTGTAACTAATGAAGTAGTTGCTGCTGGTAAACAACTTTACATTTCTGTGTTTTATGTACAAATTCAGTGCCTGCTGCCTTTGAAGAATAAATTACCCATTTTACATGAAAAAAAATGGTAAGCTTTTAATACTCAGACAAAACGGAGAACAACAAACAGCATACAAGAAGAATCCACTCGAAAAAACTTCACTGAACTGCCTTTAATTTGCCAGAAAACACAAATGCTTATTCAGTAAGCGATTTCGTCTTGTAAAAGACTTCCTCAGACTGAATAACAAATCCATTTGCTCTGCTGATATTTAAGCAAGCATCAACTTAATAATTAAATAATTAATTAATCAATTAATTAGCATTCTATTTAAATTCATTCAAAACTGCAATCAATACTAAAAGCAACATATGAAAAATGGCACAAGCAACTTTTTTAAACACATACAATTAGATATACACTATCCTAAAAAATTATATTTTTCCACCCAATTTATAACAAACACATTTAATGTGTCAACCTTCTTCTTTTAAGGTATACCTCAAAATTCTCTTTATTGTTAAATCCAGGGGGATGACCAGCATTTAATTTTAAAATCCAACAATATTCCTTCCACTTTAACTCATCTTCAGCTGTGAACTTATTGTTAAAATTAGGAACTTTATCTAATAACAAAAATTTAGGACTGCCTAAGCAATCTGTGTTCCTATAATGTCTACCCCATGCATTAGTAGTTTCTTTTCTCTGCACCGCATATAAATGTTCCCTAATTCTTTTGTACCTCCCTGGTAGTCACACCTACATAAAAAGAGGTATATTGTGAGCACACAGGTAAATATACTACAAACTTCATCTTGCAAATATTTTCATTAAATATATGTAATCTGACATTATTAATATTTATTTCTGTGGGCCCTTTATATATGAACTTACAATATTATAGCAATAACCCACGCCTGGGTGTGGGTAATGCTGGATTTACCCACGGTTGGCATGGTTTGGTCCCGAGGGTGAAGCCTGAGGGACCAAACAAAGCCAACCGTGGGTAAATCCAGCATTACCCACACCCAGAAGTGGGTTATTGCTATTATACAATGACATTATTTAAGAAAAAAAATAATTACTTTTCTTAAATAATGGCATTGTATAATGCCTCCTTGCTGCCCTTCCGCAGCTGTCTGGTATTCCGTGGAAGTTCTGATGTACTGCGCATGCCTACGCAGTACATCAGAGCTGTGGGCAAAAGCAACGGAGAAAGCAAGATCTCCGTTGCTTTTTACTGTTTCGCTATGTTAAATGGGTTTAACATAGCGAGACAGCTTTAAAAAAAGCAACGGAGAATCTCTGTTGCTTATTTTAAAGCTGTCTCGCTATGTTAAACCCATTTAACATAGCGAGACAGTTTTGAAAAAAGCAACAGAGAAAGCAAGATCTCCGTTGCTTTTTACAAACTGTTTTGCTATGTTAAATGGGTTTAACATAGCGAGACAGCTTTAAAATAAGCAACGGAGATCTCCATTGCTTATTTTAAAGCTGTCTCGCTATGTTAAACCCACTTAACATAGCGAGACAGGTTTAAAAAAAAAAGCAACGGAGAAAGCAAGATCTCCATTGCTTTTTACACACTGTGTCGCTATGTTAAAGGAGTTTAACATAGCGAGACAGCTTTAAAAAAAGCAACGGAGACCTCCGTTGCTTTTTTTAAACCTGTGTCGCTATGTTAAACTCCTTTAACATAGCGAGACAGTGTTTTAAAAAAGACTTATACTACTTTTTCCATTAGTATAAGTCGATTTACAACGTGCACGCTGGCCAATCAGCATGCACGTTTTGGAATATTAATGGGGGGGGTCATGGTATAATCACAATTAATACATCTAATCATTACTTCTTTTGTTTCATTAATATATTTAATTTTGTCTTGAAAAATACCTTTACATTTTTTTCCTTTTTTATTTACAAAAATAGGCTCATCTACCACAATTTTATTAATTTCAGGAACACTACCCATAATATTACATTTCTTCTTAAATACACTCTTAATCTCCCCATCTATAGAATATGGCACAACTATGCCGAATTCATATTTCTTACCATGATTATTACATTCAGAGGGGGCATATTTTCTATTATGTTGCAACTATTAACATTGTCTCTATTTTTACTCACTTCACTTAATTTTTCTAACAACATTTCTATTAGGTGGCCCTTAACTGCAAATTTTGCACATAACATTTTACTTTCTTCATGAAATTTTTCATTGCAATCTGCTAAGTCACTCACTCTCCTCAACTGTCCTTTTACAATATTATTTTTAACATAACTAGGGTGCATGCTATCATATCTAAAGTAAGCATTATTCTGAACACTTTCCTTATATATTTTTGTACTAAGTTTATTACCTTGTTTAAATACTTCTACATCTAAAAAAACAAATACTTCTATAGTCATAGTTCCAAGTAAAACTTAAATAGTCACAAGCATTATTAATCTGGTTCAAAAACAGTGAAGTTCATTAATTTCACCCCTCCAAATAAAAAAGGTCATCAATAAATCAACCATAGTATAACACATAGTTGAAATATTTGCTGTTTTTGATATACAACTTTTCCCATGTTTTCATAAAAAGATTGGCATAGCAAGGGGCCATAGCTGTACCCATAGCCACACCATTTGTCTGTTGATAAAATGTGCCATTTAATTCAAAAAAATTATAAGATAATATTATATTTAATATCTCTATAATAATAGAAATCTCTTCATTGGTATAGCATCAGGAATCAACAAGCTCCTTATTAACATAGTCCATCCCTATGTCATTGGGTATAACAGTGTACAAGGAATTAACATCCATAGTCACCAAATAGTCACCTTGCTCAACCTCCATTCTTTTTATGCAATTAGCAAAAGCAAATGTATCTCTAATATATGTATCTCCAGCTTTCACTACCTTTTGTAATTACTTATCTATATAAATGGCCATCGCTTTTGTTTTGCATCCACCAATAGCCGCAATTAGTCATAAAGGGGCACAATCCAAGTTTTTATGTACTTTAGGCAATCCAAATATTTTACTAATATTTGGATTTTCTTTAACAAAAAAATTGCTTCATGATGGAAATCCTCCCTTCACATAACCATTCTTCTATCATGGAATCTATAAATTTGTAAGACCATGTTATTTGGTTTAAATTAACCTTCTTATAGTGGTGAACATCTTGTAAAATAACAGTCATAGCATTCAAATAAGCAATTTTGTCAAAAGCACAACAGCATTACCTTTGTCAGCTTTTAATATTACGATATTTGCATCATTGCTTAAATCATTCATTGCTTTTCTTTCTTCATATGATGTTATAATATTTGTTAACAGGTTTCTTTAACAAAAATTCCCTCAGCTGTTTTTCCATTACATTTTGAAATGCCTTCAATTCTGGTCTTAACAGGGGGTTAAAATAACTCGGCATAACACAAGCAGCCGATATTGCACCATTTCCACCACTATTTTTGTTGTTATACATAGATTTCAAATTTAACCTTAAAACAAAATCCCTCAGATTATTTATAGTCTCACAAATATGTGCTCTTGATGCCAGTACAAAAGTCCAATATCTGCTCAAAACAGGGATCTCATAATGCCCCAAACATTTATGTGAAAGGTTAACAATTTTAAAATCACTTTCAGAAAGAATACCTTTTTTATCTAGTGATTGTTTTTCTTTTTCTTCCACAATGTGTTCTTTTGAGGGGCTTTCCTCTTTTTTTGCCTGTTTCCATTTGCTGGCCCCATGGTTACTTGGGCTCACAGTCTCCTTCCCATGCCGGCATCTTGATAGACATTTACACCCTGAAAAGGTGTTGGTTGTTTGTAGTGTTTGATGCAATAATAGTAGCAATGTTTCCACTCATATTAGCAGAAACATTTTGTATAGTCTCACCCTGCACTTCTCTCTCTCTCTCTCTAGTCGTCTGCTCTGGCTTCCACATCTGAACCTCCGGCCCTACAGTTGATTCACTTGGTTTTGGAATACTAGTTTTAATGTAAGACGTATATGCTGCACCCTGTTCATATTCAAGATGATCCCTTTCATACTTCTTAAGCTTCCTTTGCTTATGAATTTCATTTTCTTTAAATAATCTATCTTGTATCAGACAGATATTAGTTTCAAAGTTCTCACTTGTAGCATCTCTTTTAAGAGAAAAATATTTGTCTTTAATTTCTTCATCTAACTTGTGGATTTTTTGTTTGTAACAGTCTACCAACATGGTCATATACTCTATACCAGTTCTTTGATTTAACTCCACCCATTTTTCAATGAGCTCCTTTGGTAGGTCATTTCCTACCAGCATTTTGTTAATCCTTAGACCTTTCGGCACTCTCTTAACCAAAATGCTACTCTCAAAAAACATAACATCCCACTGTAATCTTTTTAACTTGACCATAGACGTCTCCAACAATGAGAAGCATTCAGTGAGATTAATACTAGTAGACTGAACATTGTTTGTATTAATCAAATTATCCACAAATGGATTAACAGGTGCAGCAAGGCAGCCATTTAACAGTTCATCTCTGGTCATACAAAAATCAGACTGCAAAGTCACTGAAATGTTGGCTTTGGCAGACAAATTGTTGCTTACAGTCTTAGTTCTACTCACATTACCGTCTTTGTCCGACATAAAAGACCCATTCACTGTATCATGGAGCATGAAACCCGATGATAAAACCAAGAAGCTGCTTTCTGGCTGGCTGCTCATAGTTCCAATCCCAAAGAAATCAAATAAAATGGAGAACAGCAAACAACATACAAGAAGAATCCACTCGAAAAAACTTCACAGAACAGCCTTTAATTTACCAGAAAACACAATCACTTATTCAGTAAGCGCTTTTGTCTTGTAAAAGACTTCCTTAGACTGAATAACAAATCCATTTGCTCTGCTGATATTTAAGCAAGCATCAACTTAATAATTAAATTAATCAATTAATTAGCAATCTATTTAAATTCATTCAAAATTGCAATCAACATTAAAAGCAACATATGAAAAAAATGGCACAAGCAACTTTTTGAAACAAACACATACAATTAGATATACGCTAGCCTAAAAAATAATATTTTCCCCCCAATTTATAACAAACACATTTAATGTTTCAACCTTTTTCTTTTAAGGTATACCTTAAAATTCTCTTTATCGTTAATCCAGGGGATGACTAGCATTTAATTTTAAAATCCAACAATATTCCTTCCACTTTAACTCATCTTCAGCTGTGAACTTATTGTTAAAATTAGGAACTTTATCTAATAACATAAATTTAGGACTGCCTAAGCAGATTGTGTTTCTATAACACCTAGGCCATGCATTAGTAGTTACTTTTCTATGCACTGCATATAAATGTTCCCTAATTCTTTTGTAGCTCCCTGGTAGTCATACCTACATAAAAAGAGGTATATTGTGAGCACACAGATAAATATACTACAAACTTCATCTTGCAAATATTTTCATTAAATATATGTAATCTAACATTATTAATATTTATTTCTGTGGGCCCTTTATATATGAACCTACAATATTCACAATTAAGACATCTAACCACTACTTCTTTTGTTTCATTAATATATTTAATTTTGTCTTGAAAAATACCTTTAAAATGTTTTCCTTTTTTATTTACAAAAATAGACTCATCTCCCACAATTTTATTGATTTCAGGAAAGCTACCCATAATCTTCCAGTTATTCTTAAATAAACTCTTAATCTCCCCCCATCTATAGAATATGGCACAACTATGCCTATTTCATATTTCTTAACATGATTATTACATTCAATGGGGGCGCTGTTTTCTATTATGTTGCAACTATTAACATTTTCTCTATTTTTACTTACTTCACTTAATTTTTCTAACAACATTTCTATTAGGTGGCCCCTAACTGCAAATTTTGCACATAACATTTTGCTTTCTTCATGAAAATTTTCATTGCAATCTGTTAAGTCACTCACTCTCCTCAACTGTCCTTTTACAATATTATTTTTAACATAACTAGGGTGCATGCTATCATATCTAAGGTAAGCATTATTCTGAACACTTTTCTTATATATTTTCGTAATAAGTTTATTAACTTATTTACAGACTTCTACATCTAAAAAACAAATACTTCTACAGTCATAGTTCCAAGTAAAATTTAAATAGTCACAAGCATTATTAATCTCATTCAAAAAACAGTGAAGTTCATTAATTTCATCCCTCCAAATAAAAAAACGCCATCAATAAATCGACCATAGTATAACATGTAGTTGAAATATTTGCTGTTTTTGATATACAACTTTTCCCATGTGTTCATAAAAAGATTGCATAGCTAGGGGCCATAGCTGTACCCATAGCCACACCATTTGTCTGTTGATAAAATGTACCATTAAATTAAAAAATATATAAGATAGTATTATATCTAATATCTCTATAATAATAGAAATCTCTTCATTGTTATAGCATCGGGAATCAATAAGCTCCTTATTAACATAGTCCATCCCTATGTCATTGGGTATAACTGTGTCCAAGGAATTAACATCTATAGTCACCAAATAGTCACCTTGCTCAACCTCCATTCTTTTTATACAATTAGCAAAAGCAAATGTATCTCTAATATACGTATTTCCAGCTTTCACTACCTTTTGTAATTTCTTATCTATATAAATGGCCATCGCTTCTGTTTTGCATCCTGTTCCGCAGTGGTGGTGCTGAGGTAGCGTTGTTGCCTCACAGTAAGACGCTGTCAGGTTCGATTCTCAGCTAGAGCATCTTCTGCGTGGAGACATGCGTGAATGGGCATACCTTCGTTGAAGGTTGTGCGTCAGGCCTGGCAAGCTGGTACGTAAAAATCAACTAGAAACAACAGTAAGTGTTACTGCTATAATTCAACTGAACCACGATACCACACTAAGAACTTTATTAGATAAAGCTTTCAGGTCTACACCCTTCATCAGTATGAGTCATTACAAAAAAATCAACATTTAAATAGGAGAATATAAAATCACATGCTTCAGCCCATCCCACTCCCTAATTAACAATCAAAACTAAAAGTAATATACAACTCATAAAGGTCTATATAAAAAAATACTAAAAAAGACAAAAAATCTTACTTTACATAAAAACTCTTCTGCTTAAAATAAAACATAAAAATTATTAATAACTTATACAAACATTATATAATTATTTAATATATCTATACACAATAAAGAAGTCACTGGTAGCATCTAACATCCTATAGTGTACTGCATCAGGTTCTAGAAACTTGTCATAACCTATTAAAGCCTCTCTCTCTGCCTTTTAACTAATACTGGCTTTAAACTAACCACATTATTTAAGCCAGGGGGGTACATCCGCCTGTAGCCTAATAATCCACTCAAGTTCTCTCAACTCCAAAAAATTGTTAATGCCACCTTTCCTTAAACTCACTGCCATTTTACTTAATACCCTAAATTTAAATACATGTCTTTCACCTTTCTCCATGGCATGCTTACTCAGAGCATTTGTCAATACTTTTCTTCTTACTTCAGATTTATGCTCCACTATTCTCTCTCTTAGTTTTCTGATTGTTTTGCCCACATAGAATGATGTACATAAAGTACACGTAGCTAGATACGCTAGCCTTTCCTCATTACAAGCAGTTACTGTTTTTATAGCAAAGACTTCTCCTGTTATTGGATGTTGAAATTTAGTGTCTCCTTCGTATAAATCATTACAGCAGGAACAATTATAACATTTAATCATCCCTTCTAATTAATTTTTTCTCTTAGTTTTAACCTGAAAGTCTTTATAGCATATTTTCTGCTTCAGAGCTTCACAGCTCCTGTAAGCAAACCTTGGTTTGTCACCTACAATTGATTTTATCTCAGGCATAGCCAATAAAATTGGCCAATTCCTTTCTATTATATTACATACACTCCGTGTATTTAAATTGTATGTTGTCATATACCTCAAAGTTTCAACAACTGTAGGTGAACCATCATTTGTTTTCTCATTACCAACCGCCAATATTGGTCTATAATTAATCTGTCTACCCTCTATTACTTCCTCCCTTATCTTATTTATCAAATGTTTAGAATAACCACTTCTCTCAAACTCTAATGACATAATTTCTACCTGTTCAGAAAAAATATCAACTGTATTCAGCTTACTCAATCTTATAAATTGTGCTTTAATTATTCCTTTAAAAATATGTGGAGCATGCATACTGTCCCTATTCACATACCTCAAAGCATCTACCTCTTTTCTGAACACCTTAGATTCTAATCTGCTGTTAACTTTAAACAACGTTACATCCAAGAAATTCATACTACTAACTGAAGCCTCCATTTTAAACTTTAGAAAGTCAGTTGAGCTATTGAGGTATTGTACATAAGCTTCCAATTCCAATAGGGACCCCTTCCATATCATAAAACAATCGTCCACAAATCTTTTGTAGAACAACATTTTCTCATTTAAGTAACTACTTTCATCAAATATAAATTTCTTCTCCCACTCATAAAGCACAAGATAAGCATACGTGTTGGCTATGGGAGTGCCTATTGCCACACCTGTAAGCTGCAGAAAAGGTTGTGCATCAAAGATAAAAACATTGTGTAACAGAACTACTTCCAAAAGAGAACAGATGGTCTCAATGTCTCTTCCAACCATTCTCACCTCCTTATTCAAAAAATCACGTATAGCGTTAACCCCATAATCAATGGGAATGACAGTGAAAAGTGAGGTGATATCCATAGTAACCATAATATATTCAGCCACATTATTACTCAACTGCCATTTATAAAGACTACCTAAAAAATCATTCGTATCCTTTCACACCGTAAGCCGAAAGACACTGCTGCTTCTGTTTTGCATCCTCCACTAGCCACAATCGGTCTTAAAGGGGGACATTCCAAGTTTTTATGTACTTTTGGCAACCCAAATATTTTACTAATATTTGGATTTTCTTTAACAGAAAAAACTTGCTTCACTGATGGAAATCCTCCCTTCACATAACCATTCTTCTATCATGGAATCTAAAAATTTGTAAGACCATGTTATTTGATTTAAAGTAACCTTCTTATAGTGGTGAATATCTTGTAAAATAACAGTCATAGCATTCAAATAAGCAATTTTGTCAAAATGCACAACAGCATTACCTTTGTCAGCTTTTAATATTACAATACTTGCATCATTGCTTAAATCATTCATTGCTTTTTTTTCTTCATATGGCATGTTATAATATTTGTTAACAGGTTTCTTTAACAAAAGATCCCTCAGCTGTTTTTCCATTACATTTTGAAATGCCTTCAATTCTGGTCTCAACTTAGTGTTAAAACAACTCGGCTTAACACAAGCAGCCGATATTGCACCATTTCCACCACTATTTTTGTTGTTGTACATACATTTTAAATTTAACCTTCTAACAAAATCCCTCAGATTATTTAAAGTCTCACAAATATGTGCTCTTGACACCGGTAAAAAAGTCCAACCTCTGCTCAAAACAGGGATCTCATAATGCCCCAAACATCTATGTGAAAGGTTAACAATTTTAAAATCACTTTCAGGAAAAAAAAATACCCTTTTTATCTAGTGATTGTTTTTCTCTTTCTTCCACGATGTGTTGTTTTGAGGGGCTTTTCTCTTTTTTTGCCTATTTCTCTTTGCTGTCCCTGTGGCTACTTGGGCCCACGATCTCCTTCCCGTACTGGCACCTTGACAGACATTTACACCCTGAAAAGGGCGTTGGTTGTTTGTAGTGTTTGATGGAATAATAGTAGCAATGTTTCCACTCATATTAACAGAAACATTTTGTATAGTCTCACCCTGCACTTCTCTTTCTCTCTCTCTCTCTCTCTCTCTCTAGTTGTCTGCTCTGGCTTCTATGTCTGAACTTCTAGCCCTACAGTTGATTCACTTGGTTTCGGAATACTAGTTGCAACATAAGATGTATAAGCCGCACCCTGTTCATATTCAAGATGATCCCTTTCATTTTTCTTAAGCTTCCTTTGCTTAAGAATTTTATGTTCTTTAAATAATCTATCTTGTATCAGACAGATTTTAGTTTCAAAGTTCTCACTTGTAGCATCTCTTTTAAGAGAAAAATATTTGTCTTTAATTTCTTCATCTAACTCATGGATTTTTTTGTTTGTAACAGTCTACCAACATGGTCATATACTCTATACCAGTTCTTTGATTCAGCTCCACCCATTTTTCAATGAGCTCCTTTGGTAGGTCATTTCCTACCGGCATCTTGTTAATCCTTAGACCTTTCGGCACTCTCTTAACAAAGATGCTACTCTCAAAAAACATAACATCCCACTGTAATCTTTTTAACTTGACCATAGACGTCTCCAACAATGAGAAGCATTCAGTGAGATTAATACTAGTAGACTGAACATTGTTTGTATTAATCAAATTATCCACAAATGGATTAACAGGTGCAGCAAGGCAGCCATTTAACAGTTCATCTCTGGTCATACAAAAAACAGGCTGCCATGTCACTGAAACGTTGGCTTTGGTAGACAAATTGTTGCTTACAGTCTTAGTTCTACTCACATTGCCTTCTTTGTCTGACAAGAAGACCCATTTGGTGTATCGTGGAGCATGAAACCCGATGGTAAAACCAAAAAGCTGCTTTCTGGCTGGCTGCTTATTGTTCCGATCTCAAAGAAATCTGACAAAACGGAGAACAGCAAACAGCATACAAAAAGAATCCACTCGAAAACACTTAACTGAACAGCCTTTAATTTACCAGAAAACACAATTGCTTATTCAGCAAGTGTTTTTGTCTTGTAAAAGACTTCCTCAGACTGAATAACAAATCCATTTGCTCTGCTAATATTTAACATTAAAAGCAACATATGAATAAAATGGCACAAGCAACTTTTTGAAACAAACACATACAATTAGATATACACTATCCTAAAAAAATAACATTTTCCCCCCAATTTATAACAAACACATTTAATGTTTCAACCTTCTTCTTTTAAGGTATTCCTTAAAATTCTCTTTATTGTTAAGTCCAGGGGATGACTAGCATTTAATTTTAAAATCCAACAATATTCCTTCCACTTTAACTCATCTTCAGCTGTGAACTTATTGTTAAAATTAGGAACTTTATCTAATAACATAAATTTAGGACTGTCTAAGCAATTTGTTTTCCTATAACACCTACCCCATGCATTAGTAGTTTCTTTTTTCTGCACTGCATATAAATGTTCCCTAATTCTTTTATGTAGCTCCCTGGTAGTCATACCTACATAAAAAGAGGTACATTGTGAGCACACAGATAAATATCCTACAAACTTCATCTTGCAAATATTGTCATTAAATATATGTAATCTGACATTATTAATATTTATTTCTGTGGGCCCTTTTTATATGAATCTACAATAATACTGCAGTTGGAAGTGGCTGACTAACTGATAACAGGTTCACAGTTACTAGACATCCCATCCCAAGGAGGACACACTCAGGAGTGCAGCACCCAATCCATTATGTTGTATGGAAATAGATCCACCTTCTGCACCAAAGCATGCTGCTTTCAAATGTTATAGCACAAACAGTGATGATGGCCATTTGCTAAGCAAACAGTTGCACATTAAAAATGGACATAGCATGAGCAACAGCAAACTTCTTTTCTCTTTAAAATCACAATTTTTTGAAAATGTAGCCTTGATGACAGTCTGGTAGTTGGAGTGAAGAGGATTCATAGTCTTGCCTTCTGTACAAGGTTTGACCTGAACAAGTTAATTAACCAACCTGCCATCCCTAACAAGGATATTTCACACACACACACACACACACACACACACACGCACACACACACACACACACACACACACACATACACACACACACACACACACACACACACACACCCTACCTTTTCTCTGTCATCTCACCTACTGAAGGAACAGCTCCTTCATCTCTCATGGTAGCTGTCTATATTAAAAATCCCATGCAAAAATAGAAAATTTCTAATGTTTAAATCTGCATTGCTGTGCATGCCTCTTTAGTATGATACATGAGACATTACCAAAGATGCACACAAACTGACACAGGGTGTGTCCTTATAACAGAAATGTAATTTTTTTACTTGTTTAAATTACATGTTGTTGCAGCCCCTGCCCCTGGCCATCAGGCACTAGGTAACTGCCTATGTCATCTAGTGCTGGAACCAGCTGTGATTGTAATAACTGGTGTACGTGGCACCCCATTCCTACTGGTACTTACCCATTTGCAACCAGTTTTATTATTGTTTATTAAAGTATTTTTTCATCTACGTTTTTTGTGTAAAAATTAAACATAAAAAAAAATCAATGTATTTATATTAAGATGCATTAATGTATATATTTGTATGCGTAACTTAGTCTGTGCCTTCAATAATCATGTTATCAAATTATTTTACAGAATGATTTATAGTGATCTGTGTAGTTAATTATCAAAACAAAGTGGCAGATTGATTCATGTGGTATCTTTTACATTATAATTTTATTACTTTATAAAATAAAATGTTGCCCATTTAGGAACAATTACATATGTGAATAAGCAACAATAATAGGCAATATGCAACATTAAACATGGTTCAGCTGTGTTTTAAATTAATAGTTTTATTTAGTATTCCTCTGGTAATGAAACTTCAGCTGTAGTTCTGTCAGTAAACAGTAAAAGGAGTCCCACTGCATTCTTTTAAAATCATGTGATATTTTATTACTCAAATTACACAGTGGTTTTGACAGCATTCATCTTAAGTATAAAAGTAGGAATTTTGCTTTCATATCATAACACCTGATGGTTGTTGTGAAGATAGGTGAAGGCTGCCAGCCTAGCCAGATAGAATTTTGTAGATAATTCTGTCATTTGCAAATATTAATATAAGCCATGGGCTTGTTCTCTTAAATGAGAAAAAGTGGTGTTAAAATGTGGAACTGTAAAAATGTAATAACAGTGCACTCTGCTGTAACAAAGCTGATAAGTCAATTCTCTGATGTCAAAACCTGGAGCTGAGATGTCTAGATAAAGACATTCTGACTATTGTTTTGAGGCCAGAATTAATGGCTAGAATTTGCATTTATAATTTATTTTATTGTTCTTCCTGACCAGCTGCAAGATCAAATGCTATTAACCTCTGAGAGTCTGTTAGTCTGGGAACCAGAAATAAATGATGTAATCTGAAATGAATCAGTGGTACTGTGTTATCAATTTAAGGACAGAAAGAATGAGATTATTAGACTATTTGTCTTGAGAACATTCAACGCACCACTCTGCCTGTGTCTATATGTAAGAAGGATTTTAAAACTATGTTTTCTCTTAGATATAGCTAGGAAATATGAAGATTAGACTAGTTTGTTTTTCTGTGATATCAGAACTTTTCTACTGTATTATTTTAAGTATTTCTCTGTGATCTCTGAACTCTTGACAGGCACTGTGTAGTAAGAAGTATTGGCTTGTGTTTTTTTAATTATTATTAAATATTTCTAAACCTTTCAACTGTGGCTGTTTTGTGTAGAGATAATGTAAGCTCTAAGAGTACACTGCATGTATATAGTGATACTGTACCAAGTCACTCCAAATAAGTCTTGACTGTTTAGTTGCACTTACCATTTGGATAATAATATTGCACAGTATAATTGGACACCCTTTTATAAGGGCCTGTGAGTAACTGATAAATATTAGCTGGGTGTTGGCAGTGATTTTTACCATATATTCTGGGTAAAAGGGGCACAGCTGGAGATCCTAAATCCAGCTTTCCCCAGGAGTGTCTGTGTGGTTGTATAAACTCTTATCTCAAAGTGTGTGTGTGTGTGTGTGTGTGTGTGTGTGTGTGTGTGTGCGTGTGTCAACTGCTTGGGCAGGGACATGAAGCATTGGTTGGGCAGAGAGGGTGCTGGAGGTTTTAGCTTGCCTACTAGGCTGAGATCTGGACCCTATAGCTATGCCAGTGGGGAGTCTTATTTGGGACCTGGAGAGAAAGGGAGAAATCAGCCCCAGGCTGACTGTAATCTCTGTGTGCTCTTAAAGGAAATTGTACTTTACTGTGTGCGTATTTATTATCCTTTCCCTATATGGATGCCCCTCACTGGTGTTAGTGGTGAGGCTTGAGGCTCCTTGATTGCTGGGCCAGTGTACGGGTCTCACACTTGTGATTCAGTTGCACAGATATAGTGATGCAATAGCTGTAGAGCGCTTGAACTGCTTGTGACTTTACTTCAGAAAATTCACATCCCATTGCTAACCACATTAATATGCCAATGGCAAGTGAAAGAAGAATAAAAGTGCTGAATTTGCAGGCAGATACATCACATTGTCTTTCTTTTAGTGATTGTTTACAGACATTTAGTTAGACTCTTTTGATGACACTTCAAAATCTAAAAACTTTTACAAGCCACTTTAATATTCTGTGTTGACCATCCTGGTTGATAAAGGTCTACAATGATACAGGAAATCCTGCATTGACACACAAGGAAACCAGTCCCTGCTGCAGCCTGGAAAACTACAGCTAGAGATTTTTTGCAACTTGCCCCAATTCTCTACTTTTTAAAGGAATAGTTAATGTCCTGAACTTGAAGTGAGTCACCGAATGTATAAAGTCAGTGAGGAATACTTGCTAAGCACACTGCTGATGCAAACTGCTGTGAATCATAAACATTTTCAAGTGAAAAAGCCAATGTCCATAAAGAAAAATGAAGAACAGAAGACATTTTTAAAACAGAATAATACTATATTCGCTTATGAATTTTATCAGCAGTTTAAAGCAAGGATTTAATGAACTACTTACTCTATTACAATAGACAATGTCACATTGTATGGTTTCCAGTGTTTATGTTTGTTTTATTTTGTTGTTAAGAATGGCATGCTTCAGTTTTATCACAGATAAACCCTGCCTCTCATGACCCTACACTTACACATAGGGAAATGAAGACCATATAGCTTCTGTATCCAGACATTTCAAGGGGTCTATATTAGAAGACCAAAAGTTTAAAATCACGAATGCTCTAAAGAGCGAAAATGCCGGACCTTGAAGTGCTTTTTCTGAGATCGCAGTACAGCGAAAATCGGAATATTTGCCCTTTCCTCATTGTAGTGTGATCTCAGAGTTGGAATATATATTTAGCAGGGGATGTGGGGGGCACAGCCCCCCACAATAATAATTTCAAGGTCCAGCATTTTCGCTCTTTAGAGCGTTCATGATTTTAAACTTTCGGTCTTCTAATATAGATCCCATTTCAAGGACTATTGTAATAAAGAGGCCTTTGAATTACTCTGCTAAGACCAGCAATCTCACTGAATATGTACTCTTACAAGTAAATTACCTTAATTTGACAAATCACAAGTTAGGAATGATAAAGAGCCAGAACTAGGCAACCTAGATAGTTGCTTAGGGTCTGCTGGCTGCCACAATATTTATATTTAATCCAGTAAGCATTTAAAAAAATATTTACATTTCATCTTTAAGAGATGCACTTGCATTTATGATCTGAGCATGTGTCATGCCTGCAAGGGACTTGAAGTCTCAAATCCATGTTTGCTGAACTCTGCACCATCCACATGGAGGAACATTCAGCAGGTAGTCATGTTTTGCTATCAGAGGGTTCAGCAGGTTGTCATCTCCACATTGCTACCATCCAGGTGCTCATGCTTTATGTTTTTCCATGGTGTGTACTTGTGTGTGTGTGTGTGTGTGTGTGTGTGTGTGTGTGTGTGTGTGTGTGTGTGTGTGTGTCTGTGTAAGTGGGTAAAATTCCCAAGTTAGGGATACCAAGTGAGTTACTTAGCTTACTCAGGCTCAAACCCTGTTCCTTAGCTACAGGTGATAAGAGCCTTAATCCTCTATGCCAACTATCAGATTGCTTGGTTAACACAGTTGAGTGAAATGTTCTAAAAGTAGTAATCTTGCCTTTTACTGGTTCATTTGGTTCATTGCTTAATGGAAAAAAGTCTTCAAAACTGTAGGGGTAGTTGCATTTTCAAGGAATGTGTGTTTCAGTGCATTTTCAATAAACATGGGCTTCAGTGCATTTTCAAGGAATGTAAACTTCAAGAGAAAATACATTTACTTTTGCTCATGCTAACTCTGTTTTCAATGTGCAACTGTTTGTTTAGCAAATGTCTGTCAGTGTTTGTGCTATAGAATTTGAAAGCAGTGCTAGTTGCACAACAGGAAGTGCATTTGCCTTTGGTACAGAAAGCTGTGGGTTCTACTCCCACACGATGTAGATAGATTGTTGATACTATAGTGCACTTTAAGAAGGTGAGGGATGTTACACTCCTGAGTGTGTTGCTCTTTGGATGAAATGTTAAACCGAGATCTTATCTATCTGCATTAATGGTAGAAACTATGAAATCTTTTACATCCACCTGTGCTATTGAAAAGAGTGGTAAGAAGTTTCCCAATGCCCTGGCCAAATTTCCCTAATGGTATAAATACCATCAAGGGTCTCTCAGAAAAGATATTAGCCTTCTTGGACTAACCCAATCATCAAAGGATATTTAAATTAAAAGTTTTGAATTAAATCCTTATCTCTGCCTTCATTTAAAAAAATAAAGAAGAAAACAGCATGCACACATACCTCACAACCTCTTAGAGCATGAAATCGGGACAAAGCCATAAATAATGTGGGACACAAGCCCAAAAATAAGAACATTTTTAAATATTGCTCTTACAAACTTAGAAAGTTGAAAGAATAACAGGTTTTGCATTAGCATGAATTTTCTGAAGGGTATGACAGTTGAAACTCAAGTTTCTGTTATTATTTCGTGACTTCAAGCTTCAATTATTAGCCAATGATTTGCCAAAAAACATAATTTTATGAGAAACAGACCAAAAATATGAGGCAAAAATTATTTCTAAGATGGCTACACACTGAGTAACAGCTTAATTCAAGCTCTCCCAATATGAAAACAGAAACTTAGTAGAGAAAGCTAGTGTACCTAGATTGCTGATTAAATTTCAGTAACTGGCTAGTAATTGCACTGCCTGGATGCCAGGAAACAAAAAAATACAGAGGAACTGAAGGAAAATCAGCTACAATAGGTGACAAAAAAAGCACTGACTGGGAAAAGTACTGTAGCTGTTCAGTAAAAAGCAGTGCAAGCTTCAGACATGACATCCAGGAACCTACAATAAAGTGTAAGGCAACTGCACATGGACCTGGCTAAAATAAATGAAACACTGATGCAGTATATCAACTCAAACAATAAAAAGCTATAAAAATGGAAGACGCTTTAAACAGACAGATATCCAGATAAGATTATAAAACTGCAAAACTCAGAGGATGAAATGAAGAAAAGGTTGGCTGAATATGAAACTACACAAGAAGAGATGTTTCAAAAAAATAATAGAATTAGAGGACAGAGCAAATAGGGAAAACCTAAGATTTTCTGCTGTACCTGAGAAGCTAGAAGGAACAGACTTAATTTTATGAAAGCACACATAAGCAATTGGACTGGTATTCCACAACAGGAATTGTTAATTGAAAGGGCATACTGTGTGTATGCTCAAAATCTGACAATCAGAAAACAGCCTAGACCAAAAACAGTGACTGTCTGTTGCCCAGTTAGAGCACCCCAACAGCTGCAGAGGGCATGGCTAACCTCCAAACCATAGTAGCTGCAGGTGCTATCAGGGGGCTATGGAGAAAAAGATGAGTGATATACAACAAATGGCCACAACAGAGACACCCAAGTGTGGCTCATGCAGATTGCTAGCCTGCTCTGATGGCAAGAGGTATTTGCTTAACTTTTTCTTTTTATGGCTGAAACAAAGATGGGAGAGGTAGCCTGTTCCATGGTCAAGCCAAAAATGCATATTTTCTGGGGAAATATGCTGATAAATACTACCAGTCCACAAAGGTTACTTTTTTGGAAGAACAAACAGGAACAAACATTTTGAAAACCATGCCAGCCCCACAAAAGAAAAATAAATACAATTGTCCTGTAGATACAATATTTTCCATTACTTTACACTATTTTTAAATTGACAGAAAAACAAGGGATCTGTTTAAAAATAAGTTACAATCTCAAGATAGTCCATTAAAACACAATACTCCTAGCTTTTAAATAACCTTTCTTGAAGAGGGAAGTAATACAGCATCAACAAAATTAGGAAAATGCATTTTTTTTTCTAAAGAGAACTTATTTGCTCAGCAAAGGAAAGCACAACCAGGCAAGCACCTGTAGGAGACACATCTTTTATATTACCTAATTAGCTAACAACGGGGAATATGGGACCTTGATTTAAAATATAAGCCTAAGGATGGCATCTCAGGACTGCAGTACCTGCTTATGCTGTAATACAGTGTAAGAATTTAAATATGAATCCATGTAGCACCTGGTAAGGGGCTAAAACCCACAACAATCTTATCTTCTTGGCATTAGAGATGAGCATGCTAACAGCAAAACCACTGACACTGCTAATTACTTAAACACTTAACGGGTTTTAAAGATATATGGAAGTTCTCCAATTACTCATGATTTATTTATTAATTTAAATACTTATATTCATTTACAAATAATGGCAGTGCTTTGGCCATTTAGAAAAAAACATATAATTTAAAAAAAGTGAGTTTCTTGAATATGGCATATACTGCATATATATGTGGTCACTTGAGTTTAAACATACACACACACACACACACACACACACACACACACACACACACACACACACACACACATGTACACTTTATTTAATGCTGTGTACAAATATTTTGTTTATTGCAGCCATACAGTTTAAGATCAACAGACAGGAAACATCATAAAGCACATGCAGGTTTAACAGCTGTATGCAATATTATAATATAGATGGTCTAAGCCATACAGTGTCAGACCACAGACAAGACATTGAAAGTTGGTGTCGAATAGGGAGTCTTCATAAATGTGGCTGACAAGTATGAAAACATTCTGACTTTTTCCTCTAAACATAGCAAATAATGACTAAAAGCTTTCTAAAAACTTAGCCTGTTTTAAAAAATGCATTATTGCAGCTGTTAGTGTTCATTTACTATCATAAGGCATACACATATTAGAGTACTAGGATATCCTATTCTTTTTTTGAATGTTTGTTTTCCCTTTCACACTTGGTTATTAAAAACAAATGTGTGTTGAACAAGTTTATTTGCCAAATTAAAGAAAATTAACTATCATTTCTATGTTAAACATTAAGGTTTTCATTTACAAAAACGTAACACTGCATGAAGATGTATTGATTTATTGCATGCTGGACCAAGAGGAGAGTAAAATGTTGTAGGCTACTACCTTTAGTAGTTAAATAATTCACACTGTATTACAAAATTTAAAAAAATCCATTATTAATATAATTCTCTTGCAATATAAGAAAGCACACACAACCACATATGAAGAAGCTATGCCTTACATATATTATTATACTGAATAGGTGTATGCTTACTGTACAATTCTATATCTACCATTGGGGGATGTCCCTCTAACAGAGAGATTGGGTATTTTCATTTTGGGATCACAAATCTTTGAAGTATAAAAACATAATCAGCTTCTTGAAACATGTCAAACTAACACCATCAATTTGTCATGTTAAAGTTAGACTGTATTAGTAAAAAAAGTGTGGGGAGCCGTATACAGGAGTGAATGGTTGCCTGACCTTGCAAAAGCCATTACCTTTAGTAATTTGATTCTCATTTAAACTGCATTCATTTTTCTGTCACAGAGCCTTCTTCCTTCACAAAAACGCAACTGCATTTCGACAAGTCCTTCATAAGCTATAGCCCGAACCTACTATGGAAAAGATTGCTTAATCGCTGAAAATGTAATAATTTCTATCAATTTCGTAAAATTCTTTTTACCTTTTATAAAGATGATGAATAAGCAATCACTTCCCATAATACGGAATACTAAATTAACAAAAAGTCAGTGATTCGCCATGCCATTCTCATTTTTCTTTCTAAATTAATGTTCTTCTCCCACTGCTTTCTTATCCTCATTGTATCATGGGATGCTCAATGGGTAGTCCATCATGAGCATATGCCAATACCCACTCACTTAATATTTTTGCTTGCCTTTGCATCTAGTGTATATGTGAGAGCAGTTGACAATTGTGTAAGTGCAGTTTAAGTAAGTCAGTATTGCTGAAAACCTCTATTAGCAATCATCGGCTTTGCCATTTTTTCTACTGTTATGCAATCACAGAGTTACTGTATATAAGTTAGGTGGAAGCGGCATCTTTACTCACATCGGGTCCTGGAGATAATTAAAAAAAAAATGTCTGATGAAAATAGTTTTCCCTGAAGGAAAGTCATAGTTAATTACTGTCAGCAATTCAGCATGAATCCACCAGGAATTTTCATACAAGTCTCCGTCTTTTCATATTACTGCCTGTTTTCTTTTTTTTTTCCTTTATGAGCTATGTACATAATGTCTTCACAATTATTTGTTTTCTTTAAAAACTGGTTCATTTTTTAATTAATTTTAACTTAACTTAATGCTGCTCCTAACAGCAGCATTTTATTGCAACCAGAGCCAGATCATGGTCCAGTGGAGCCCTAGACAGGGTAATGGATCCACTCCCCCCACCACACACAAAAGCCCCCCCCCCCAAATCACTAGCAGCAGCCCCATCCCAGCCATTCCAGTATCCCATTATTTGGTTATTTCTCTCCAGTTACAATAAACTCTGTCCAAACCTGTCAGTTTGCATACTATTTTCTGCTTTACTTCTACAATGATTAGAAATATTTGTATTTAGTTTAAAACTTTTATTTCAAATTTTATTTTATAGTACAAACACTGATAGCCATTTGCTAAAGAAAACAATATAGTTTCATAATGAAAACAGACTTAGCATGAAAGTTAATCTTCTCTGCCCTTGAAACTCACATTCATTAAAACGGTATTGTAACCCACATCCAAAGAAAATGCATCTGGCCAATGGAGGATTAAGTTTACCTTTGAGCTATTTTCAAACCATAGGCTCCTTGCACACATTTGTAGGACCATGCATTTTCCTGATTGTATTAAATTATATTCTTTGTATAATATAGCACGGAGGGTGTTTTAAATTTGCAGTTTTTAACATTTTTCCAGTAAACAACAAAACAAAATGTATGAATGAATAATAACAAAACTACCCATTTCAAAACATTTCAATCATAAAAGGCCAATAGAAAAAATGAAAACGGAGCTGCAGAACTGCCAGAAATTGTAATCCATTCTAGTACCTTGGCTCAAAAAGCCTTCAAAGGAATAATTGCAGAGATGCTAAACAGAATAATTTAGACTGAGTTTAATTAATGAATCAAACAATTAACTGCTTTTTGAGCCGAGGTACTAGAATGGATTAGGCTTTTTGAGCCAAGGTACTAGAACGGATTAAATTTTCTAGCAGTTCTACAGCTCTGTGTGTGTTTTTTTCTATTGATTTAGTACTTTGTACTGTTTGTTTTTTTTCTAAATCATAAAAAGACACTCAGACCTCTGTCTTTACAATCTACCAATATCAGTCAATATGTACAATCTTTGCAGAAGTAAAAGTCATCTGAATAATTCCACATTAATGAGATCTGTAACTAATGAAGTAGTTGCTGCTGGTAAACAACTTTACACTTCAGTGTTTTATATACAAATTCAGTGCCTGCTGCCTTTGAAGAATAAAATGCCCACGTTACATTAAAAAAATGGTAAGCTTTTAATACTACAGTTGGGAGTGGCTGACAAACTGATAACAGGTTCACAGTTACTAGACATCTCATCCCAAGCAGGATACACTCAGGAGTGCAGCACCCAATCCATTACGTGGTATGGAAATAGATCCACCTTCTGCACCAAAGCATGCTGCTTTCAAATGTTATAGCACAAACAGTGATGATGGCCATTTGCTAAGCAAACAGTTGCACATTAAAAATGGACTCAGCATGAGCAACAGCAAACTTCTCTTTAAACTCACATTTCCTTGAAAATGTACCCTTGATGACAGTCTGGTAGTTGGTGAGAAGAGGATTCATGGTCTTGTCTTCTGTATAAGGTTTGATCTGAACAAGTTAATTAACCAACCTGCCATCTCTAACAAGGATATGTCTCACACACACACACACACACACACACACACACACACACACACACACACACACACACACACACACACACACACACACACCACACACACCCCTACCTTTTCTCTGTCATCTCACCTACTGAAGGAACAGCTCCCTCATCTCTCATGGCAGTTGTCTATGTTAAAAATCCCATGCAAAAACAGGAAATTTCTAATGTTTAAATCTGCATTGCTGTGCATGCCTCTTTAGTATGATACACGCAGAGACATTACCAAAGATGCACACACACTGACACAGGGTGTGTCCTTACAACAGAAATGTAATTGTTTTTAATTGTTTAAAATTACATGTTGTGACAGCCTCTGCCCCCTGGCCATCAGGCACTAGGTAACTGCCTATGTCACCTAGTGCTGGAACCAGCTGTGATTGTAACAACTGGTGTATGTGGCACCCCATTCCTACTGGTCCTTATCCATTTACAACCAGTTTTATTATTGTTTATTAAAGTATTTCTTCATCTAAGTTTTTTGTGTAAAAATTAAACATAGAAAAAAATCAATGTATTTATATTAATATGCATTAATGTATATATATGTATGCGCAACTTAGTCTGTGCCTTCAATAATCATGTTATCAAATTCTTTTACAGAATGATTTATAGTGATCTGTCCAGTTAATTAGCAAAACAAAGTGGTGGATTATTCATGTGACATCTTTTAAATTATGATTTTATTACTTTATAAAATAAAATGTTGCCCATTTAGGAACAATTACATATGTGAATAAGCAACAGTAATAGGCAATATGCAACATTAAACCTGGTTCAGCTGTGTTTTAAAATAATAGTTTTATTTAGTATTCCTTTGGTAAGGAAACTTCAGTTGTATTTCTGTCAGTAAACAGTAAAAGGAGTCCCACTGCATTCTTTTAAAATCATGTGATATTTTAGTACGCAAATTACACGGTGGTTTGGACAATATTCATCTTAAGTATAAAAGGAGAAATTTTGCTTTCATATCATAACACCTGATGGTTGTTGTGAAGTTAGGTGAAGGCTGCCAGCCTATCCAGATAGAATTTTGTAGATAATTCTGTCATTTGTAAATATTAATATAAGCCACGGGCTTGTTCTCTTAAATGGGAAAAATGGTGTTAAATGTGGAACTGTAAAAATGTAACAACAGTGCACTCTGCTGTAACAAAGCTGGTAAGTCAATTCTTTGATGTCAAAACTTGGAGCCGCGATGTCTAGATACAGGCATTCTGTCTATTGTTTTGAGGCCAGACTTAATGGCTAGAATTTGCATGTATAATTTCTTTTATTGTTCTGGCTTCCTGACCAGTTGCAAGATCAAGGGCTATTAACCTCTGAGAGTCTGTTAGCCTGGGAACCAGAAAGAAATTATGTAATCTGAAAAGAATCAGTGGTACTGTGTTATCAATTTAAGGACAGAAAGAACGAGAGCATTAGAGCATTTGTCTTGAGAACCTCCAACTCACAACTCTGCTTGTGTGTATATGTAAGTCGAATTTTAGAACTATGTTTTCTCATAGATATAGCTAGGAAATAGGAAGATTAGACTAGTTTGTTTTTCTGTGATGTCAGAACTTTTCTACTGTATTATTTTAAGTATTTCTTTGTGATCTCTGAACTCTTGACTGGCACTGTGTAGTAAGAAGTATTGGCTTGAGTATTTTTTTTATTTATTATTAAATATTTCTAAACCTTTCAACTGTGGCTGTTTTGTGTAGAGATAATTTAAGCTCTATGAGTACATTGCATGTATATAGTGATACTGTACCAAGTCACTACAAATAAGTCTTGACTGTTTGGTTGCACTTACCATTTGACTAACAATATTGCACAGTATAATTGGGCACCCTTTCATAAGGGCCTGTGAGTAGCTAATAAATAAAAGCTGGATGGTGGCAGTGATTTCTACCGTACAGTCTGGGTAAAAGGGGCACAGCTGGAGAACCTATGCCAGCCTTCCCCAGGAGTGTCTGTGTGGATGTATAAACTCTTATCTCAAAGTGTGTGTGTGTGTGTGTGTGTGTGTGTGTGTGTGTGTGTGTGTGCGCGCGTGCGCGTGTGTGTGTGTGTGTGTGTGTGTGTGTGTGTGTGTCCGCTACTTGGGCAGTGACATGAAGCACTGGTTGGAAAGAGAGGGTGCAGGAAATTTTAGCTTGCCTACTAAGCTGAGATCTGGACCCTATATCTGTGCCAGTGGGGAGTCCTATTGGGGACCTGGAGAGAAAGGCAGAAACCAGCCCCAGACTGACTGTGATCTCTGTGTGCTCTTAAAGGAAATTGTACTTTACTGTGTCTGTATTTATTATCCTTTCCCTATATGGACACCCCTCACTGGTGTTAGCGGTGAGGATTGAGGCTCCTTGATTGCTGGGCCAGTGCAGGGGTGGCACACTTCTGATTCAGTTGCACATATATAGTAATGCAATAGCTGAAGAGCGATTGAACTGCTTGTGACTTTACTTCAGGAAATTCACATCCCATTACTAACCACGTTAATATGCCAATGGCAAGTGAAAGAAGAAGAAGAATAAAAGTGCTGAATTTGCAGGCAGATACATCACATTGTCTTTCTTTTATTGATTGTTTACAGACATTTAGTTAGACTCTTCTTGATGACACTTCAAAATCTAAAAACTTTCATAAGCCACTTCAATATTCTGTGTTGACCATCCTGGTTGATAAAGGTCTACAATGATACAGGAAATCCTGCATTGACAGATTTAAGGAAACCAGTCCATGCTACAGCCTTGAAAATTACAAGTGGAGACTTTTTGCAACTTGCCCCAATTCTCTCCTTTTTAAAGGAATAGTTAATGTCCTGAACTTGAAGTGAGTCCCCGAATGTAAAAATTTAATGAGGAATACTTGCTAAGCACACTGCTGATGCAAACTGCTGTGAACCATTAACATTTTCAAGTGAAAAAGCCAATGTCAGCAAAGAAAAATGAAGAGCAGAAGACATTTTAAAATAGAATAATACTATATTTGCTTATGAATTTTATCAGCAGTTTAAAGCAAGAATTTAATGAACCACTTACTCTATTACAATAGACAATGTCACATTGTATGGTTTCCAGTGCTTATGGTTGTTTTATTTTGTTGTTAAGAATGGCATGCTTCAGTTTTATCACAGATAAACCCTGCCTCTCATGACCCCACACTTACACATAGAGAAATGAAGAACATATAGCTTATGTACCCAGACATTTCAAGGGGTCTATATTAGAAGATCCAAAATTTTAAATCATGAATGCTCTAAAGAGCGAAAATGCCGGACCTTGAAATACTTTTTTTTGAGATCGCAGTACAGTGAAGATTGGAATATTTGCCCTTTCCTCACTGTAGTGTTATCTCAAAGTTGGAATATATATTTAGTGGGGGGTGTGGGGGGTACAGCCCCTCACAATAATGATTTCAAGGTCCAGCATTTTCATTCTTTAGAGCATTCACAATTTTAAACTTTCGGTCTTTTAATATAGATTCCCATTTCAAGGATTATTGTAATAAAGAGGCCTTTGTATTTCTCTGCTAAGACCAGCAATCTCACTGAATATGTACTGTTACAAGTAAATTACCTTAATTTGACAAATCACAAGTTAGGAATGATACAGAGCCAGAACTAGACAACCTAGATAGTTGCTTAGGGCCTGCTGGCTGCCACAGTATTTACATTTAATTCAGTAAGCATTTAAAAAAATATTTACATTTCATCTTTAAGAGATACATTTGCATTTATGGTCTGTGCATGCATCATGCCTGCAAGGGACTTGAAGTCTCAAATCCATGTTTGCTGAACTTTGCACCATCCACATGGAGGAGCATACAGCAGGTAGTCATATTTTGGTTTCTTAGAGCTCAGCAGGTTGATATCTCCACATTGCTACCATCCAGATACTCATGCTTTATGTTTCTCCATGGTGTGCGTGTGTGTGTGTGTGTGTGTGTGTGTGTGTGTGTGTGTGTGTGTGTGTGTGTGTAAGTGTGAAAAATGCCCAAGTTAGGGATGCCAAGTGAGTTGCTTAGCTTACTCAGGCTCAAACCCTGTTCCTTAGCTACAGGTGACATGAACCTTAATCCTGAATGCCAACTATCAGATTGCTTGGTTAACACAGTTGAGTGAAATGTTCTAAAAGTAGTAATCTTGCCTTTTATTGGTTCATTTGGTTCATTGCTTAATGGAAAAAAGTCTTCAAAACTGCAGGGGTAGTCACATTTTCAAGGAATGTGAGTTTCAGTGCATTTTCAAGGAATGTAAACTTCAAGAGAAAATACATTTACTGTTGCTCATGCTAAGTCTGTTTTCAATGTGCAACTGTTTGTTTAGCAAATGTCTGTCAGTGTTTGTGCTATAGAATTTGAAAGCAGTGCTAGTTGCACAACAGGAAGTCACTTACCTTTTGTGCAGAAAGCTGTGGGGTTATACTCCCACACCATGTAGATAGATTGCTGATACTGTAGTGCACTTTAAGAAGGTGAAAAATGTTGCACTCCTGAGTGTGTTGCTCTTTGGATGACATGTTAAACTGAGGCCTTATCTATCTGCATTAATTGTAGGAGCTATGAAGTCTTTTACATCCACCTGTGCTATTGAAGAGAGTGGGAAGAAGTTTCCTAATGCCCTGGCCAAATTTCCCTAATAGTGAAAATACCATCAAGGGTCTCCCAGAAAAGATGATAGTAGTCTTCTTGGACTAACCTAGTCAGCAAAGGTTATTTAAATTAAACGTTTTGAATTAAATCCTTATCTCTGCCTTCATTTCAAAAAATGAAGAAAACAGCATGCACACATACCTCACAACCTTTTAGAGCAAGAAATCAGGACAAAGCCATAAATAATGTGGGACACAAGCCCAAAAATAAGAACATTTTTAAATATTGTTCTTACAAATTTAGAAAGTTGAAAGAATAACAGGTTTTGCATTAGCATGAATTTTCTGAAGGGTGTGACGCTTGAAACTTAAGTTTATTTTATTATTTCCTGACTTCAACCTACAATGATTAGCCAGTGATTTGCCAGAAAAACTTAATTTTATGAGAAACACACCAAAAATATGAGGCAAAAATGACTTCTAAGATGGCTGCACACTGAGTAACAGCTTAATTCTAGCTCTCCCAGTATGAAAACAGAAACTTAGTAGAGAAAGCCAGTGTACCTAGATTGCTGGTTACATTTCAGTAACTGGCTAGTAATTGCACTGCCTGGATGCCAGGAAACAAAAAGGTACAGAGGAATTAAAGGAAATTAGCTACAAAGGATGACAAAAAAAAAAGACTGGGAAAAGTATTGTAGCTGTTCAGCAAAAAGCAGTGCAAGCTTCAGACATGACATCCAGCAACCTAAAAGAAAGTGAAAGGCAACTGCACATGGACCTGGCTAAAATAAATGAAACACTGATGCACTATATCAACTCAAACAATAAAAAGCTATAAAAATGGAAGAAGCTTTAAAAAGACAGATATCCAGATAAGATTATAAAACTGCAAACTCAGAGGCTGAAATGAAGAAAAGGTTGGCTGAATATGAAACTATGCAAGAAGAGATGTTTCAAAAAATAATAGAATTAGAGGACAGAGCACATAGGGAAAACCTAAGATGTTCTGCTGTACCTGAGAAGCTAGAAGGAACAGACTTAATTTTATGAAAGCACACATAAGCAACTGGACTGGTATTCCACAACAGGAATTGTTAATTGAAAGGGCATACTGTGTGTATGCTCGAACTCTGAATATCAGAAAACAGCCTAGACCTTTAATAGTAAAGATGCTATCTTAACAGCAGAAAGAGTTGACTCTGACAAAACTGTGGCAGAAGGACAAAATACTAAACGTTGGAAACAGCACAGTGCTTATGGGACTGGGACTACTCATTCTATACCAGGCAGAAGAGAAGTAAATTTATCCCATTACTGAGGGAATGTTGAGAAGTAGGGATGAGATTCAAACTGCTTTACCCAGCTATCTTCAAAATATTTTTTTCCTGGAGGAACAATATCATTTTTTGATGAAGTACATGCTAAGGAAGAAATACAAAAGTTTGTCAAACAAAAAGTCAGCTGTGCAACAGAAGGAAATTCTGCTTCTTGTTCTTCTAGTAATAAAGGCCACAAAGAGTCTGTGTCAGTGAAACCTTTTCCAGTGTTTCAACAAAAAATGCTTGAGACAGGGAAAAAAGAGCAAGTCCTCAAGAGTATGTGGGAAACAAAGCAGAGACTGGGTTTGGGAAAAGGAGATAAACAGAAAAAGAACAAGAAAATCTGGAAATATTGGATTTTGTTAAACTTGTAGGACTCTAAAGTATATGCCCTACTTCGTGTCATTAATTTTCAGAAAAATACTCAGAAGGGGAAAGAGGAGGGAGGACGTTAACTGTAAGTAAAACAATTTTTTTCTTAATAGTACTATTTAAATGGTGCATGATTATTTTGCATGTTATAAAGTAACATTTTTCAGTGTAATGGGGATACTAATGTAAATAGGTGCTCCTGTTTTTTTTTTATTCTTGTTGTTCATTTCTCCCTTCTTCTCTCTTTCTCTTTCTTCAGTTTTTAAAAACGTAGGCACCACAATGTAAAAAAAAAAAAAAAAAAAAAAAAAAAAAAAGATCTGGTTAAATCAGTATGACAAAAGAAAAAGTAGTGTGATTTTTCTCATTCTCGCATAGGTGAATGACTGGATTAAGGCCATTAACTTAATCCAGTAGCACGTTTTAAGAAAAAGCAAATAAATGAAAAAGAATATTGACTATTATTAGGCTTTTTTCTAGTAAACAGTTTTGTGCCTGGTTCTCGTGTCTCTACCAGACAATATGATAAAGAGAAATGGCTTGGAGAAAATGTTTTCTGAAAGCATGTAAGTGTTTTCTCAGCTGAGAGAGCTATAAAGACAAGACAAAACCAGACAGCACTTAATATAACTACAAGCTATACCATGCATCGTAACATGGATAACTTTTCTTTTAGGTTAGCTCAAGTCTGTGTGTGTGGCTGTCAGTGTGGAATATCTGTTTCTATTAGGAGGGTAAAACTTCATTATTTAAATATGTACATAGTTTTGTGTGTTATTATTAAGTTACTAGGTTTTAAAGGTTATTGTTTGTGTGTGTGTCTAAAAAGTTCCATAAGATGTGACATAGGCTCAAATGGAGATGACAACAAACAAGCGTATAAAAGATTAAACTGCCAAACAGTGCATACACGTAACACAAAAGCTGAAACTAGACATTTACCAAAAAAGCTGTTATACATTAAAGGCAGGAATAATAATCTCTCAAGAATATGACGCATTCTATAATGTCTTTAAACATTAATGGTCTCACAGATAAATTCAAAAAAGAAAGAGTAGTGAACTATATCAAAAAATGTAGATTGCAAATAGCTAAGCTACAGGAGACACACTTGGAAAGAACTGGACTTGTGAATTTGATAAAGAAAGATTTTAAGGATGGTTATTCAACAGAATACTTGGGGCAAAGGAAGAGATGAGTACTTATATTAATTGCAAGAGGAGCTCCAGTAGTAAGAGAAGAGGATAAAAAAGACAATAATGGTAGATTTGTAGTACTAAGGGGATAGTGGCAAAGGAGGAAGATTACACTGGCATGTATTTATATTCCAGCAAAAACTGCTATAATAGTGCTTAAGAAAATTCTGGAAGAAATAATCAGCTTTCAGCAAGGAACATTAACTATACTTGGGGAATGGAATTTGATTTGCGATAGTGAAGATGTGCTGGGGGAAAAAGGGAAAATATAACAAAGGAGGGTAGATTTTTAAAGAAATGTATCAAAATATTTGGCATGGTAGAAGTGAATTTATATATTATTCCCCAAGATGTAAAAGCTGGGCTAGCCTAGACAGAATTTACTTTTCACAGAAACATGTGCATTTAGCTGAAGATCTTTATATGCACCCAATAACCATGGCTACAGAAAACCACTAAGTCAGAAATGAAAAACAGGGATAAAGCCTGGGAGCACTGGCGCAAAACAAAAACCCCCGCAGCTAGACAGAAATTCCTAGAACTACGCAATACAGTCAAAAAGCTAATAAAACAGGACAAATTCCAATACTACCAGTCTGCCCTAGACTCCTCACAACACAGCCCCAAACAATTCTGGTCCTCCATAAACTCCATCCTCCACCCAGGTAAAGTCAGTACCCCTCCTCCTAACATCCCTCACTCCTCAGAAAATATTGCTACCTCATTCAACACACACTTCACCCAAACCATACTATCACTGCTAAACAACACAACCCCCCTCCCCTCCCCTCCAACCCACACCTTCAACTAGTAATCTCCTCACTGCCTTCTCTTTTTCTCCTGTACCTACCTCCAACATAAAAAAACTCTTAACTAAACTTAAACCCACCAAATTAGCAGCAGACAACCTCCCAAGTGAATACCTACAAATCACAGCTGATGCTCTGGCCTACCCAGTATCCATCTTGATTAACCGATCTCTGTCAGAAAGTTACGTTCCCACATTGTGGAAAGTCTCACACATAATTCCCCTCCACAAAGGCGGACCCTCTGCAGAACTAACCAATTACCGCCCCATAGCTATTCTCTCTCCACTCTCCAAAATACTAGAGAGATGCATACACTCTCAGGTCTCAGACTACCTCCTTACTAACAACCTCCTTTCCAGTACTCAGCATGGTTTCTGACCAAACCATAGCACCACCACTGCCTTACTCTCCTTTACTAACACTATCCTTCAGCATAAAAACAATGGCTATCTCTCCTCTGCTACTTTCCTAGACCTATCTAAAGCATTTGACATGGTCCCACACAAACAACTTATCTCTGTCCTCAATAACCTATCCTTCTCACAATCAGTCACCAACTGGTTTCAGAGTTACCTGTCTGACCGCCAACAATCCGTTGTATGGCAGAATGACATATCTCCCCAACTACCTGTCTCCATAGGGGTTCCCCAAGGATCCATCCTTGGACCCCTACTTTTCTCCATTTACACCAATAATCTAGCCTCTGCCACCAAACATGGCACACTCATCCAATACGCAGATGACTCGACCATCATCTGCTCAGCCCAGTCCCTACCCAAACTGCAAAAAGTCACACAGGAAGCCTTTTCCTCTGTTGAAACATGGTTATCCGATGCCCAATTAATACTCAACACAAACAAAACTAAACTACTCATCTTCCAACCCACCAAACATACTCTAAACAACTCTCACTTTAGCATCACAGCAAAAGACAACACCACTATATACCCAACTGAACACACCAAATTGCTAGGAGTGGAAATAGACAATAAACTAAAATTTGACATTCACATATCCATGACCATAAAAAGTCCACAAAAAACTAGGAGCATTATACAGAAATAAACAATTTCTCACCAAAGCAGCAAAGATTTCAATAGCAAATTCCCACCTTATCTCCACCCAACTTTATGCCTCTCCAGTATATACCAACATAAGGCAATGTGATCTAAACAAGCTAGAGACCTGCTACAACAAAATCGCCAAATTCGCCACAGGGGCATCCTACCATAGTCACCACTGTCTCTCACTTGCTGAACTGGGCTGGCTTGAACTCCCTCACCTCCTTCAGTGGTATCAACTCTCACTCACCCACAAACTAGTAAACCATCCACTAAATGTCCCATCCCTCCAGAATCTACTCCAACCCTATCGCACCACCAGACCACTAAGATCCAGCAACAAAAATCACTTGCAGATCACTAAAGCCAATAACTCTGCTGGTGAAGCACTATTCTCTTGCGCCATAGCCAAATTATGGAACTCACTCCCACCCACAATTACCTCCATACCATCATGCACCAAATTCAAAACTTTATTAAAAGCGCACCTAAAAACATGCTGGCTATGCCCTTGCAACTCCCACTCTAATATCATCCACCCCATCCAACTACTACTTTTCTTTCCACTCCACTAACTACCTTGATTATAGCAAGCTCAGATGCTCATAAGCCTAGTACTTATTATACAGCAGGAACTTCTCATTGTTACATTTGTTAATGCCTGTTATGTACTACACAGATAAAGATGCTAGTTGTCTACTGATGTACTATGTCCTTCATCTGTAAATATGTTGCAAGTAATTTCTATGTTAAATTTTTAATCGCTATGTAATCCAATGTAACTACTGTCTGTTTATTTTACTGTGGAGCTTTTCTCCCCGGGCTTCCGCTGAAAATGGACCCAAGTCCAGTCGGACACTCCCGGTCAACAAATTTAAATAAATAAAAATAAATAAATAAATAAAATAACTATTTCTGATCATGTGTCAATAATAACTAAAATAAAAAAGGGTAATGAAATAAAAATGAGATACTTGCACTTTCCATACTATTTAAAAAAGGGAAATTTAAGGAATGGGTAGGGGAAATTATTCAGGAGATATTAGAGAAGATAGAAATATCTTCTTAAAATAACTAGGGAGTGGGATAAAATTAAAGTGGAGTTTTAGGGTGGAAATAAAATAAAGGAGAGATGGTTAAGAAGCAACAAGAATTATTTAAAGAGACTGACAAATGTTAAAGTATTGCAAAATAGGGGGAGTCTCGCAGAACAAGAACAAGAACAGGAGCAACTGCAGTATACTAATCAGAAAATAAGGAATATTTCAAAAATATGCATGAGTTTAAAATGGTTGCTGTTAAGTAACTGTTTTTGATAATAACTCTAAAGCACAAAAACTTTTAGCACAACTCAAGCAAAATAAAGTAGAAAGGGCTGCCACCAAGCTTAAGGAGCCTATAACAAGATAGATAACAAGGAATCCTACAGAAATATTAGAAACATTTTGAAAATTCTATGAATGTCTGTTTAAAGCAAAGAAATATCCAAATGAAGAAAAGGTACAAAAGGAAATGTTTATGAAAGAATTAAATATGCTAAGGTTAGAGTCAGAGGAGGCTAAATTACTAACAGTTAGGAGGAGATGAGATAAAAATGATGAGATATAACTAATCTACAGGAAAGTCCCCAGGACTAGATGGTATTCTTATGGAAATTGGAAGCTAGGAAGGAAAAACTGATAAAGGTTTTATTTAACAGTATTTTAAGAGGAGGAGAAGTATTGACATCCTAGAAGAAAGTGGTGATAGCTGTAATACCTAGAGAGTGTGAAGATCCATCAGATCCAGCTTCATATAAGCCTATTTCAATATTAAACCATGATTATAAACTGTTTATGTCTATAATAGCTAAAAGAATGGAAAAGTGATGCCAAAATTGATAGGTATGGATCAATGTGGATTTGTGCAGAGGAGGCAAACATTTGGCAACATTAATTGAACACTGATGATCCAGAGGGAAGCAGAACATAAGAAAATATCACTGTTGCTGGTGGGTCTTGTTACAGAGAAAACATTTGACAGAGTAAGTTGGGACTTTATGAGCAGAGCAATGGAAGGATTTGCATTCGTTGATAAAATGTTAAGGTTGATTAAGAGAATATATGACGGATCAGAGGCAAAAATTAAAGTGGGTGGGGTCCTCTCTGATAATTTCTGCTTCAACAGAGGAACTAGTTAGGGGTGTCCTCTCTCCATTATATTGAAAACCACTGGCAAAGAAAATAAAGGACTCAGAAATTCAAGGATATAATTGGTATGGTAGTCAAGAAAAGCTGGCTCTATTTGCAGATGACATTATTCTATACCTGACAAAACCAGAAAGAGACATTACAGTGCTGTGGAACATATTGAGACAGTTTCATATCTTTTCATGATACAAAATTAATGGAGCTAAAACAAAGGCAATAGGGGTAAATTATGTACCCACATACAAATTCGTTCAGCAATATCCATACTTATGGGGACATGATAAAACAATGTTTTTTAGGAGTATGGATTAAAAATGATTCCAGTGTGGCAGCTAAGGATATGTGGGAAAAGACTAAAAAAAAGATAATAAAACAACTGAGAAAATGGAAGCTCTGTTATATGGATATCAATAGTAAGACACAAACAGTTAAAATGTTTAAGTCCCTTTAGTCTTCTACACAGGTCAGGCATATTTTTATCAAACAGATGAGAATTTGTGGATAGCAATTAATAAAGAACAGAAGGATTTTATTTGGGAGGGGAAGATGGCTAGAGTCAAGTGAGATACACTTATTTTTCCATTAAAACAGGCTGGATTGGGATTACCTGATTTGAAGGGGTATTACAGAGCAACACAGTTAAGGCTCTTATACATTGCACAAGCAGAAAACTATAATTCAAAGTGAAAAGAGATGACGATGAAATGGGTCTACTTTGTATTCACAAGCAGAAAACTATAATTCAAAGTGAAAAGAGATGATGATGAAATGGGTGTACTTTATATTATCAAAATATCACTTACCCCAAAATAATATCCATGAGATGACTGCCGAAAACTTTATTTTAATACAAACCTGAATCATCATTTGAGTTTTACTCCAGGAAACTAACCACTTGGCCAGCACAAAACAAATGAACAGAAGCAAATCAAACCCACCCATGTGGGGGCCTGTGCCCCCACACCCTCCTAACTAAATATACCAACTCTGAGATTGCACTATTGTGGGGATTGGGGCAAAGTTCACCATGGTGGCCAAATGGATAGTTTCTCGGCATAAAACTCTGGTGTTCCAGGTTTCGATTAAAATACAATTTTTGGTGAAGTCATCTAGTGGATGTGACTTTTGGGTAAGTGAAAATTCGATAATAACAGGTAGACCTGATGAAACAGGGAGGAAGCTCAAGAAACAAGGATAGACTGGTATTTTGGATGGAGACCTTTAAGGAGAATAACAATAATCATACAGAATATTATATTCATAAAGTAGCAGAAAGTATTCTAAGAACTAAAACAACATGGATATGCAGAAAGGAGATTCTACCAATATGGTTGACTGCAATTAGGGATACAGACAATATGCAAGTGGGAGCTGGAATTTATTGGAGAAAGCTGGCAAAGGAACCAAGGTATTGGGAGCAAATAACTAGTGAGAAAAGGGTAATAGAATGGGAAGACACCAAGAACTTATTTGGACTGCAGGTTAGAGATTACCTTCCCAGTCAAGGATTGATATTAGAATATAGGCAAAAAGAAAGAAATGTGAGGTCCTAAATGAAAGATCAGTGCTGGTAAAGTTTTTAGTAGAATCTACAAAAGAAGTTGCCATTAAGAAAGGAATATTTAGTAGAACGTATAAAATATTGCATGATAACTATAAGAATCAATCAGAGGAGGTTATAAAGGATTGCAATGAGAGACTGGATAAGCAATTCACAAAGAAACAATGAGGGATATATGTATGTCTCCCAAATATGCAACAAAGTGTATAGGATTTAAGATCTTTGCTTGGAAGTGTTTACATACATATTTTTATACCCCAGGTAGAGTCCAAAGAACTTTTGCTCAGGTAGACAGCAAATGTTGAAGGTGTGATGGGGAAGAAAGAGGTAACTGGGAAAAAGAAGTTATGTTTTAACCATAACATTCCATCTGTGTTGTGGATCTTTATTCATTCATGATGGAAGGGTCTCGGTTCCATCCTCAGAACTGACTCAGCCGATACAACAAGCTAGCGCCAGCCAAAAACTCTCGAGCTAAGGGCACCCATAGAGCCCCTCTCCTCATCTCCTCAGACTGAGTTTGCCCATAAGGACAAGAAAGCAGAGGCTTTGTCTGAAAAAATGCCTTATCATGTAAGAGGGGTAGGAGGGTGGGATGTCATGAATGAATGAAGATCAACAACACAGATGGAACGTTATGGTAAGAACATAACTTTTTTATCTGATGTTGTTAATCTTCATTCATTCATGACAGATGGGGCAGAGTCCCTAGCTACTTTGTGTCCCAGGAGGCCCTCTGGAAGGATATTCCTAAGCACCATTGACCCAAAGGATGCTCTTCCATTGGAGACCAAGTCCAATTTGTAATGAGTGATAAATGTATGAGGGGATAGCCCAAGTGGCTTCTGCGCAAACATCATCCATAGAAACTCTGGAAAGAAAAGCCACTGAAGTAGCAACTGATCTGGTTGAATATGCCTTGATTTTAGTTGTTAAATGCATTTGATTTTGCTGATAGACAAAAGAGATGCAGTCTCTTAGCCCTTTCACCAAAGTGACTTTAGAAATTGAATTTTCCAACTTCGGTCCTGAAAAAGACAGGAGCAATTGGTCAGATGTTTGGAAAGATTTAGTCCTGTCTAAGTAGAAATGTAATTGTCTATGTACATCCAATAAATGGCAACAATATTCTCCTTTATTAGAAAATTTTGGGAAGAAGACTGGCAGGTCAATGGATTGATTAATATTTAACGCAGAGACAACCTTGGGTAGAAAAGACGGGTTAGTCTGAAGAGATACTCTCTCTTTGTGGAAAACTATGTAGGGACATTTTACGCACAAGGCCTGTATTTCTGATATTCTTGCCGAGGTAATGACTACTAAGAATAAAGTCTTTCAGGACAAGAATTTTATATCACAACTGGCAGCAGTTTCAAAGGGAGGATGAGTCAAAGTTTGCAAGACCAGCGTCAAATTCCAAGGTTCAATGGGCTCTTTGAAGGGTGGTTTTATATGCATGACTCCTTTCAAGAAAGTTTTACAGAGACAGTGGGATATTATCTTGTAAACCATTATGGAATTTTGAGATAGCTGCTAAATGGACTTGGATCGTAGAAGCTGAAGTTCTTGAATGGAGTAAGACTGATAAATACTCCAACACTGAATTAATGAGAGCTAGAAAGGGGTCCAGTCCTTTATCTCGAGACCAAAACACAAATCTGTTCCATTTACTATAATACATTTTTCAGGTTGATGGTTTATGGGAAGCCAGAAGTATTTTTCATACAGGGGAAGATAGTTTTTTTTTGCCTGGCAATTACTGGAAGTGGAGGTGCCAAGCTGTCAGCTTGAGGCTCAATAGGTTTGGATGAATCAACCCCTGTGAGTGTGACAGTAATCCTGGAGTTGGATCCAGAGTCCATGGGTGGTGAACCAGGTGAGGTCAAAGGAAATGAAACCAGACTTGTCAGGGTCAATTGGGTGCAATGATTATTACTTTGCTTCTCAGCTGAAGTGCTTTCTTTAGAAATTGTGGAATCAGAGGAAAAGGAGGGAAAGCATAAAGCAGTCCTGGGGGGGCCAGTCATGTACTAGAGCATCCTTCGGGGACTCCCCTTGAGGGGGGAAATAGGGAAAAGCAGTCTCAAGTGAACTATTACTACTGCCATACATTTGGTGAACACTCTGGGGGCTGTAGAGAGACCAAAGTGCCCTTCTTGTCAGCCATTATCAAAAATACAATTAACAACAATTAAACAGCAGTTAAACAGCAATTAAACAACAATGTAATATTCTGTCTTGTGGCTAGGGATACACAAGCATGCACATTGAAGAAGGAAAGATTTTTTTTTTTTATTTGCCAACAATGGTAAATAGAAATATACCCAAAGGGGAAAGGGAAGAAGAGAATATCAGCGATGGTATTTAGAATTCCAAAAGGTAAAGGAAGGGAGGGGTCTGTACCAACAATGGTATGCAGAAATACCAACAATGTAAAAGGAGAGGAAAAATTCACTCACACAGAAGGGGAATTATCTTTGACTATAAACAACTAAGATAAAAGAAGGATTATAGAAGAATACAAGGCTAAATTTTCAAAATATTGAAAAAACAGAGCACTTAGTTTGAGAGCTGGCCTGATGCGTCTTGAAACTCTGTGCAGCAAACAAGATTAGAGGATCTCAGAGATTTGGCTGGTGCAAGCTTGTTATATCAGTTGAGTTGGTTCTGAGGACACAACTGAGACCCATCTGTCATGAATGAATGAATGAAGATTAACAACATCAGATCATATTTTCTGGGAATGTAATGATTTGGTAAACTTTAAAGATTCCATGCAGACTGCTCTGTAAGCAAAATGGTGAAAATGAGGAAATTATTTTTTTGAGCTATGATACATAATCAGAATTGCCTAGACATAGTAAGGCCTTGATGAGTCTAATTATGGAACTGGGATCTTTAGAAAAGGGTAGGAGCAAATTACATAGGAAAAATGGGAAGTGTGCGATCAATATATGCATAGGAGGAACAAGGTATAAAGAAGGCAGGAACTGAATGAGCTATGTAATTGCTGACTGACAATGACTGGATATATTATAAGTTTTGTATAATGTTTGCAGCTACAGTTATGTTGGCATGGTCTGTAACGTATAATGTTTGCAACTGAAATTGTGTCAGTATGGTTAATTTTCATTTATATAAATGGAACATTGCTTATGTCATACATGATGATTTAATAAAAATGTTTTTTGTTAAAAAAAATACATGCAACAAAAATCTGGACTTTCAGTGAAAATCTGTACAGTTGAGAGATATGAATTGCATGTTGACAGTTTTGAGCAATGTTTTTGATAACTAGGGGAAAGAGAGGCAAGTAATGGGATACTGGAATAGACAGGGGAGGGGCTGGTCGATTACTTTGCCTAGGGCCCCATTCGACCATGATTTGGCTCTGTGTAGATCTGTAACTGAATCATAAAAAAAAATCACTTTACGTCTGAAGTTATTTTTTGTAAGTTAACTTATGTATTGATTTATTTTAGCATTTGCTAGTCAGTTAGGTGGGATGGTTTAATGGCCTTATTTAGCCATGACTCAGGCCAATTTGGTAAACAAAAAACACAAAATCAGCATGCAAATACATACCTGACCAAGTACTTTGGTATTACATATTAGGATTATTGTAAATGTCACAAGGTCTACACAAGAAGTAAATACAATTAAATACAAAGAATTTGAAACTCAGTTTGTTGGGTTGAATAGGAATTTCTATCTATATATATATCTAAATATCTCTCTCTCTCCATATATATGTATATGTAGGGAGAGAGAGAGATAAAATAAGACAAACTGTTTTTTCACCCAGTATAATCAAGGTAAAGATTGTTACTAGCTGTATACTTGAAGTGAGTACAATTACCAAATACAAAGAATTCAAAAATACATAAAAATATAGATAAAATAAGACAAACAGCTTTTTCATCCAGTATAATCATGGTAAAGAAGGCAGAGTAAACAAAATGGTGACAGAGTAAGGTGGTACAGACTTATCTCCTTAACCAGTATCTCAGAAACATTTACATTGTTTTTTCTTAAGTAAATAGAAATGAAGAGACTTTATGAAAGTTTGACGATTGACTGTTTGCTCATTTTGTTCAGGAAGACAGCTCCTGCAGGCAGGGGCAAGTTTAGAGAAGGTAAGACCGGCTTGACATTGGTTACATGGAATGCTTTGATGGTGCATTCTAAATCATGGCCTACACCTTACATAACATCGTTCTGAGGGTGTGGCCACAAACAAAACACCAGATGGTTGAATATATTTCATCAAATGCACTGTTCTTAATTTACAGAATCAATTGTAACTGCATCATCTACAATAAAGTTAATGAACTATAATGGCATGTATAGCTGCTAGAAAGATGTCACATGCTGTTAAAGATAAAAACAAAAAAAAAATCTAGGAGCAGCCCTGTGGCACAGAGTGGTAAAAAAAACTCCCTGATTATGACATGAGTCAGTCATGTTCATTTAGAAGTACAAACACTAGAAAGACCAGAGAAAAAATGTGGGAATAAGAAACTGGGGTCAACTCACCCATCATGAGGTAAGTAGCAGGAAGTAGGCTATAGGACTCAGGGTATCTTCAGGACTGCAGTTGTATTGTATGCAGCAATAAGAGTGTTGGGAAAATGGTTGATGTGTTTCCCTTCCAAACATAAGGTACACTGTCTGATTTTCACCATTGAGGGAAACTGGCTAGGCTTAAAAATGTCCCACAAGGGCAGCTAGTCTAGTACTTATCTGTAAACCTATGAACAACAGACCTAACAGTGACCCTGCTGCATATGGACCACAATTTCCAGAGACATTATGCATGCCAGTGTGGATGTGCTTCATCAGAGCTGCTAGTGCAAAGCTTGTGGTGCTGCTATAAGATCATATTTAGGTTAGTCCATTTAAACTTCTGCCTGGCATGCTTGCAACACCTGATTCTAACTGTTTATCCAGGAATGAGACAGGTGAGGGAATGAATGGGCCACATGACTTTCACCCTGAAAAGGACATGGTCCCAACACTGGGGTGTCATAAAGACCTCCTTTGGTAGGGAATGAATGAATCTTAGGCTTTTCTCCCTGCCCAGGGAAAGTTCTGGTGTGTTCTGCATAGGCCCAGTTCCCATCCCTGAGGAGGATGAACAAATATGTCAGTTGGGTGATGGTATAAAACCCATAAAAGTCAAGTTGAAGAGAGCAAGCAAAAAAAAAAAAAAAAAAAAAGAAATATTGTACCACCAACTTCCTTATCTCATAACAATTTCTTCAACTCCATATAGTTCTAAAGGCAGAGTCATGGTAAAAGAGTGTTTAATTATTGAGGCAAAACCAGCAAAAATCACTGAACTGTTCCATGTGCACCTGACAGCAATAGATGTATGCAGCTATCATTTTTAGACTCAAATCAAGTTTTGACTTTCTGCCATACAAAGTATTTCTGATTGACTGTTATTTGTGCACACATTCATAATATTTAATTAATATTTTATGAATGCTGCATACCTGTCTCAGAATATTCTCCTGCAAATTGGAGAACAAAGACAGAAAGATGACAATCTACATATAACAAATATAGATATTTTAATATAACAATGCATTTATTTTCAGCTCACCTATTTTTTTTACTTCTGGTCATTGCACATTTTAGATTATAAATTTAGACTAATGATTTTCATAAGTGCAATGTTGTCTAAACTGTTGGTTCAATTCTATATATCTTTGCAACTAGCGGACCCTTTCTCCTTATAACTCCTTTGAAAGCAGGTCTGTATTCCTTTTTTGTGATATGTGATTTCATAGTTTACCTCAGCCCTATCTAAAAGATGCTAAAATTGGAGCATATCTGTTTTTCAATTTGTTTTTTTTTGCCTACTAATTCTCTTCTCTGTACCCACCTATTTCCATTATTATTCCTCACATAAACTGTCAAGACAAACATCGCATCCAGGAGATTAATGTTGAACTGGGTGGTGATATGGAGCTAAGGCAAGAGATTATTTATATTTTGTATCCTGTCTTTGCATGTCTTGGGGAAGCGTGTCAGGGTATTATTGTTGGACCCCTTTCTTTTTTATATTTATTCTGAAGGCTGCCAGCCTAGCTAGATAGAATTTTGTAAATAATTCTATGTCACTGTAAATATGAATGTAATCCACAGGCTTGTTCTACAAATGTAAAAATGACTATATGTTAGGATTATACTATATGTTGTACTGAGCTTCAAAAATGTAAACACAGTGCACCCTGTTGGAAGAAAGCTGATAAGTTAAGCATTTTATGACTGTTTGATCTCCAGCTCAGATACAGGATGTCTGGACTAAGAAATTATTTGTATTGTTTTAATTTAAGTGGTCATTACTAAGGTTTTACATGTAAAATGTATTTTATTTCTGTGGCTTCCTGCAGATGCAGATTACAAAAAGAAATGTAAATTTTGAGTTTCTGTTAGCCTGGAAACTAAATCAGAACTGTTAAGAATGATGTAATCTGAAATGACTCAGCAGTACTGTGTTATCAATTTAAGGACAAAAAGAAAGGAGAGCATTTTGGATTTTGTCTGAGGAACATCCACTCACCAGTATTTGCTTGCTCTGTAAGATATTTATTTAGAACAGTGATTTCTGTTAGAGATGGATAGAAATAGCCAGATTAGTCTAGCTGTTTTCTATATTTATGTCAAACTATTCTACAGTATTATTTTAAAGCATTTTCCTGTGATTTCTGAACTCTTGATTAGCACTTTGTTGAATTGATGAGTATTGTCTTGTGTTTTTATTATTTATTATTATTATTTTGGGTAATCCAGGCATGTAGTTCAGTAGTTTTATTTTGTATTCTTCTAATATTTATGGCGGCAAAAGTTAGATTAGCAGGGTTGGGGGTGATCATTGTGGGGTTCCAGTAGTGTGTGAAAGAGAATTGTCATAATGTTGGTTGTGCTAGATGGGGCCAGGATTAGGATGACGGTCTCCTTCCTAGGAGCATTTTAGTATATCGGGGTATTATTAATTATTGCATTTTGGAAATAATTTTTCTGCTCAATTTTATTTTGATTTGAGATGAAATGGAGTTAGTCTATATTTGGGGTAAAGGTAAGGGGGCATCATTAAATAGCTTTGGTGTGATATGTGGAGAGATTAGGAAGGAAGTATGGACAGGTGTTTGAGACAGAGATAGAGAGATGTTGAGAGCTATTATGAAGTTATGGTAGGAAGAGAGATGGCCCAGTAGGAGGAGTAGAATAGAGGATAAGCTGATGAGTAGTATAGTCAAGTGAAGGGATATGCATTTTATTGATGGCAGGTAATGCGAAAATAGAAATCAAGAAAGAAGCAAGACATTTCAGAGCTGTTGGATATTTAGTGATGGTAGAGACTGAAAGCTGGTAGAAAATAGGTAAGAAGGAAGTATTTTCAATGAAGGACCACCGTTAGGTTATCCATTTAAATTCTCTTATGTTTCTGAGATGTGAGAAATAGAGAGGTTTGAAAGGATAGAGTATGAGGATGTAGTTAAGGTAGGAAGTAGTAAGGGTTTATTTGGGGAAAGTAGAAGTTGAAATGTAGAATAATAGATAGGTACTGTTGGAGAGTGTGTCTGAGTATGAATGGATATAGGGCAAAGTAGTATGGGAGAGAGGGAGAAAGGTTGTTGGGAATGATGCTAAATGTTAGATTGAAGTTGTGAAATAGGAAAATGCAAACAGGAGTGTTTGTGTGATAGTATTAGGGTTGTTTGGGGAGGATTAGGGAACAGGTTTCACAGGTGAAATGTGTATATTGGCATTATAATGGTAGAGTAAGAGGAGGTCTGTTAAAATTGGGGGGGATGGTAGATGAGCGAAGTGAAGCCAAATGGAATGGGCTTTCCACCATCAGGCCAATTACTGCAGAAAGCAATCAGTTTATAACCAGTACAAAACAATTAACAAGTAGGCATAAGGTAGAACAGGTTTTCTTTCATTTTCTGAATGTAGAAATCAGGAAGCCAGGAAGTCTAAATAACTGGCATATCCACCAACTGGCTTCTGTTCCCTGGTTGTCCACAAGGTGAAATACACGGTATGGTAGCATTCTGGTGTGGAACAGTGTTGAGATGGAGCACATGTAAAAACTTTATAAAAATGTTAAATTTAATGAATAGAGTTAAGTGCTTTTGTGTTATTTTTTTTTTCAAGACTTCATCAGAACTAAAAACATTGGCAACACAAAAAATTTAAATACATTCATCAATTAAGAAATCTAAATTAATCCAATCATCCTCTTAAGGGTACAACTATTATATACAACCATTCCTAAAAAATCAAGTCAATATAATATAAATTAAATTAATATGCAAAATAACTCATAACATGATCATTAAAAATGTTTTATATTATAACAAGTATAACTTAGCAACCTTCATCTTTAACATTTGGTAAATACAAATCATATCATTTTAACTTGTCAATTTGCTGACGTTTAATCTTAACTGCCAGATTAGTTCCCTTTACTCTAAAGTATTCTCCCAACATCTTCACCTTACATCCTTACTAATCACTTCCAAAATGGCAAACATAAACCTAAGAAAACCAACACATGCTGTTACATGTTTATATAAAGCATTTTTGTTGTTATGATTTTTTTATATCCTGGTAGTGCTCATATATCATTTTAAGTAATGAGCTTTTGGTTGTACCTTTATAAAAATATTTACATAAAGAGCATATAGCCAGGTATACTAAACCCTTGGTTTGGCAATTACCATCTTAAAGTAGGTAACATATTACCCATGGGAATATGTTAACACTATCTTAAAATGTGTGCAAATATATGCACACTAATGACAATGCCCACACTTGTGTATACTCACATTTCTTTTTTTCACCTAAACAACCATCTTCAGTATACTCCTCATATTACTTGTAGTTTTATAAACTATGTACATGGGGGAGGGGGCTATGAATTTCTTGGAGTCAAAAGATTTTAAAATAATCCATGCAATCCTTATAATATTATTTGTATCATTATTCAATGAACCATACTGTAAAATGATGGCTTTAGTTAAAACATCATTTCCAGCCTTAGAAAGCATATTATTACAATTTTTAGCAGATACATTAAATAAGGCATTGCTTAATATCAGAAAGAAATAATCTTTTCTCCTACTTAAAATCTAATCATAAATATGTTTTTGATTTGATTTGTTTAGAATTGATGGGCATGCTCCACCTAAAGAAAACCATATCCCCTCGAGCCACACACTCTAGGGATCTAAACCTCACCACAACAATAAATAGGACATGCTGGAGGGATAGATTCCTGTCCCAGAGACTTCCCATGCTCTGAAACAAGATTCCAATCTACATTAGGCAGAGCTCCTTGCTAACACTCTTCAAGAGAAACCTTGACGAGTGGATGGGAAACAGAAAGTTTACCCCGGGGATCACTTCAATGGCTCTGCTGGACAGACGCACAGGGAACTAATCTAAGGGGGCGGTGAAAGCCAACACATTCCAGCTAGGCTTATAAATGCCTTCAGGCAGATAGCTTAGTACCTACCTATGAACTTATGAACCTTTCAACTGTGGCTGTTTTGTGAAGAGATAATTTAAGCTCTTAGAATATGTTGCATGTATTTGGTGATACTGTACAAAGCCACTCCAATAGTCTTGCTGTTCGTCACACTTACTAATTGGATAATAATACTGCACAGTAAAATTGGGCACCCTTTGGTAAAGACCTTATTAGTAGCTGATAAATAGTGGTTGGAATAGTGGTTGGTGGCAGTGGATTACTACATTATAGCCTGGGCAGAAAGGGGCATAGCTGGAGAACCTGTGCCAGACTTCCCCAGGAGTGTCTGTGTATTTGTATATAACTCATATCTTAAAGTGTGTGTGTATGTCAGCTACTTGGGCAGGTACATGAAGCACAGGTTTGACAGAAAGTGTGCTGGAGGTTTTGGCTTGACCACTATGCTGAGATCTGTACCCTATAACTGTGCCAGTGGGGAGTCTTATTGGGGATCTAGAGAGAAAGGGAGAAACCAGCCCCATATTGACTGTGATCCCTGTGTGCTCTTAAGGGAAATTGTACTTTACTGTGTGCTTACTTGTTATCCTTCCCAATGTGCACGCCCCTCACTAGTGTTTGTGGTGAGGATTGAGGCTCCTTGATTACTGGGCCAGTGCACAGGTGTCACATTTATTACTTTTTTGTTTGTGTTTTTTGTTTTCTTGAGAATCATCACTCTGATAACAAGAACTAGGTGAGCATTCACTACAATTATTACCATTCCCTTCAAATAAGAAATATGTGTGTAGACAGTCAGCCCCTTATATTTTCCTTTACCAGTTATCTCCTCAGCAACCCAGTGTGCTTATAAATCCTGGTCTGCTTGCAACATAATTAAAGCTCCAACTTCTATGTCAGTGAAATGGATTACTTCTTATACTAAAACTACTAATTGTACCTGTCGGAGTCTTTCAAAATGGTGGAGTGCTGACAGTCTCTGTAAGAAGCCCCTCGAAGCATAAAAAAAAATTCTCTTGACAGGATCTATAATTTCAGTTCTACTGCTAAAAGACTTGATCTTGGATTTAATTCTTAAGTTGATCATTTGCTGCTTGTTAGTTATTGAAATACTACAAAATTTCAGTCATTCAAAAAAATAATAAGTTTTTCTGCAGACTTAGAGTATGAGACTCTAAAAATCAATCTCATGATAGCAACATGAGAAAAGAACTACAAATAACTATACGTATTAAGGAACTTTCTCTGAAGATGGACAGGTTGGACAATAACACTGATCATATCAAGCAAGATTTCTTTCAACAGATAAATCTTCTAAGAGACATGATTAAACAACAGACTACAAAAAATACTGACATTGAAGAGATTTTAAATAAAATGGGTGGAAGACTATATGAAGAAGAATCCCATAATGAGTTCTTGTTACAGCACAAAAACTCAATAAACTAGGTGACCTGGAAAATAGGGAAATAAAGAATAATCTTAGAATGCATGGTATTCCTGAAAAGATTGAAGGCAGTAACACAACTAATTTCCAAACTTCTTGATTGCTTAACTATTAAATCTACTATAACGTTTTTCTCACAGCACTGAAAAAGCCCATAGGTTCCCTTCTTATCCAAATAAAGGAAAATCAACGTCTCCAAGATCTATAATTGTAAAGTTTATTTCAAATAGTGATGAAGACTTAGTTCTGAGAACAGCTTGGACCATCTAACCAGTCAAAATGGGAGGTGCTGGTATCCATTTTTAATGATGACTATTTACCTAGAGTAATGGAGAAAAGGAAAAAAGTATTTCTTTTATCAAATAATTTAAATAAAATGGCATCAAAGTAAGTCTCCTTTTTCTGCCAGAGCTGAAATATTTCTACAGGATGGGCATCAAATATTTAGTTTATTAAAACCACACCAACTGGAGTAAAAATAACATTGAGCAATATTTTTAGTAGTGCTCAACATTATTTTTACTCCATTTGTTGTGGTCATAATAAAATAACTTACAGTGATTTTTTAAAGGCATGTGTGATTGACCTTTCATGCACACACTAACACCATTTGGTATTTTCTTTTTGGTGAGTTTTTTGTTGAGTTGTGCATATGCCATCTTTTCAGTTTATAAAATATTTAGTTCCCTTGATGAAGCAATAACATTTCTTCAGTCTAGTAAATACTTGACTTTGTCAGAGACTATGGATTTTTCCTGGCATGAGTCACAAAAGACAGACAGAAAAGCCACTGTGGAAAACTGTAGGGTCAAATAAAAAAATTAAAAGACAAATTAACTGACAGTTATATCCCCGTCTGTGTTTTCCTCTTTGATTACTGAATAATAATAATTTCACAAAGCTCAAAAGTATAATATCCCCTTTTCTTTTTAGGATATTATATATTATTTGTATTACAAAAAAAAACACTTGAAAATTATTATTAATCTTGCTATTCTGGATGAGTTGGTAGTTTGCTGAATGTGTTAGTTCTTCTTCTTTATTCTTGTGTGGCTAACTGTGTGTTCTGATTTACAACAGAACACCAGCTCACCACACTTTTTCTTAATTTTCTGTTCAGTTTTATTTTTGGGAGAGGGTAAAGGTTATAAAAGTAGAGCAGAAAAAAGCAGCATGTAGAGAAGTTTCAATTATAAGCACTGTATGTTTTAGATGTTAGGCTGGAGTAGAATAAATCATAACATGACTAGGGAATTAATAAAGTACAAAACAGAGATGAGTAAGTAAAGGAAGAGAGTCAATACATATAGACAAGCTGTAGCTGTAAACAATGAGGACAGTAAGTGGCAAGAGTGATTCTGACAGGAAAGGGGCCCTTCTACAGGTGGCTAACACAAAATTCCTCATGTGTTTATTGCCTGAAGAAAAAGTGCTGAGGGACATAACAATTGCTGTTTTATATACAAAATCATATTTAGTGTAATTTTCTAAGTGTGACTTACCTGCGGTAGGCCAATTCTCTGAGTAGCAAGCTCTTTTCTCAATTATAGGGAGTATCTTGCTATTTCAATGTATTTTTATAAATATTATGAGTTGATTTGACTTGTATGAAGTATTAGTGTATGGCTTATGTATTGCCAGATTTCCATGGCATGGAGGAATTATTTTGTGAGAAATAGTATTAAAGTTTTTTCTTCTACATAATACAAATCTGCTATTGAATAGCAAACCACCTTTGAAATTAACCATTTTATTATCAAGATTCGGTGAAAGCAATGTGAACACCATCATGCATTATATCATTCAATTATTCTCCTATAGTCTCTAGTGAGAAGTAATAGCCAGATATAGGCAAAAGTAACAGTTCTTTTTATTTTATGTGATTATAAATCCAATATTCAGGGCACTTGCATGTGGCTGTTTTGGGAGGAATGATTTCAGTAAAAGCAATCAGCATCCAAAAGGAAACGGTTCCATCCAGACAATGGCTGCCAGATTTTTGACAAAGAATTGACAGGAGGAACTATCAAGAAAGCAATGACTTTTTGGCAGGCTTAGTCGTTGCAATCAAGTAAATAATTAACATATTTGATTTATCATCATCCTGCAAAGTATAGCACTTGCAACCATACAGAAAGCATAAATGCTTTATTTCCAATAACCATCTGAGTGCTGAAATAGAAAGATAAGATAAGAGCAAAACAAGTATGAGAGAATGAGAGATTGCAGTAGAAGTGCTATCCATAATATGAAATTAGAGCAAGATAGCTGTACTGCAAGAAACAATATAGAATAATAATCAAAAGAAATACCCAGATGTTATGACTCAAGCACCAAAAACAAAGAAAATACTTTAATGACCAAGTTAAAATCCACACAGAAAAAATGGTTATACTAAGCGCTTTTGTCAAGAGACATATTCAGAACCATTGAATAAACTTATACGGCCATCTAGCAAATAAAAACACATCATATCAGTATACACCTCCAAAAACTACCAATAAAACCATTAAAACTAATGAATAGTTGTTTAGTAGACCAATGAAAAAGCATTTAACAGAACCAATGATAAAAGCAAAGGAAGAGGACTTGAACAGTCAACATGTGACTGGTTGTAACAAATAAAAAACAAGTAATTCAACATACCTTCTCAGAACAGCCAATCCGCTAAAAGTTGGAATGTTCTATGTAAAAACTGTTACATTGTTTTGTAGTTGTTGAAACATCCAAGTTCAGCAGTTTTGCCACATTGTTTCCTAATAAAAGATTTTCACACAAAAAAGTCAATCACCTAATCATCTTTGTTTGTTTATTCAAACATGGGTTAGCAACATATACGGGTGTCATAATCAAACTCTGTCATATGTAAGCAAAACAGTCAAATGTGGCCAAAATTGTGTGCCACAGATAGTAATGTTAGATGGCTAGTACATTGTATTGCTCAATAAAAGTTTAACTATAATTTTGAGACTCTGAAAGTCAACTCACTGGTTATGGATGTGGTGTCATTCAAACCTGGAAAATTAGCATCATCTAACCATAGTTGCCAAGTCATTTCTCTATATAAAAAATGATTCTTCCAGTCACCCTTTAATTTGCCCATACCAATTTGTTCAAGTACACAAAATTTAAATTTATTAGAGTTTACACAGGTCATGGTTGCCTGGCCAGCACTTTGATGTCTTTCTTCAAAATGATGTAAAAATGTTGATATATTCTTCTGTTAAATGTGTTAACCGTTTTGCCTGTATAAAAAACAGGGCAGGACATATGACAAGCTAAATAAACCACTTTGTCCATGAAAGAATTGTAATGTCCAGTGGTTGGCCATTTTTTAATCACCTCAATAAGCCAGTTGTCTTTGTTAACATATATATATGTACATTTCATTGATGACAACTGATTTTTCCTGTTGTTAGCCAGGTTGGTTTCTGTTCAGGGTGCATATATAAATAGTTCTTACTCATGGCCAAATCTTCGTGCAAAGATGTTAATACTTTTAGCCAGAAGTTAAGTACTACATCTGGGCCTGGGGTTTTCCAATTAGAGGCTTTTCTTAACTTTGTTGCAATCTCTCTGGCCTTTACCTCATTCCATTTCATATCCTGTACATTTGAACTTCTTATGCTTTCGTTTACTTCTCTCTATTTAGCATCTTTGTTATGCTCCACTGGATCTTCATAAATACTTCTCCAAAATATATCTATTTCTTCTTTTTTTTTGGTGGTCTTTCAATTCATTTTGTCCTGGTCCCCTTCAATAAAAACATCACACCGAATGAAATTTGATGACCTTTATTGAACTTCCATTAACATGTTAACCAATATTCATAAATTCCAACCAATATTCATAAATTTCAATAGGAGAAAATAACATCCATGTAACATTACCATAGGAAAGTGTCCCCGCTCATCCTAATCATAAATTCCAACCAATATTCATAAATTTCAATAGGTGAAAATAACATCCATGTAACATTGTCATAGGACAGCATCCCCGCTCATCCTAATCAGTAAACAACGTCCATAACTCCACTCACGTACTGATGAAGCAGCATACCACTCACTTCAGATACTATTTATTGAATTATTTCCAACCAAATAAGCAGCTTACCTCCGCTTGCTTATTTACTTATTAAGAAGCGCAACTGCTCACTTGCCTTTCCCAACTTATCAAATTGAAACACCACCACAGGGGGAACAGAAGAGGGCAAGCCTGCCCCTCTTCTCCACCCTACCCAAACTGAAAATAACTGCATTTCCCCCTAACAAAAGGGGAGGGAGAGTGGTTAGCAAGTTCACGCCAAAATTGTGACTCATACTCCAGTTACACTTGCCTAAAACCCTCTAAGCCCCTCCCTACCCTTACCTCATTTCCTCCCATACATCTCTCCTTCCTATTTAACCTAATCTCCCAATTCCTACTACTCTGTTTGCCTGACCCCAGTTGAAGATGTCCCTGGACAAATTGGTCTGTTCCAAACCTCATTTGTCCTAGTCCCTTTCAATAAAAACATCACACCGAATGAAATTTGATGACCTTTATTGAACTTCCATAAACATGTTAACCAATATTCATAAATTCCAACCAATATTCATAAAGTTCAATAGGAGAAAATAACATCCATGCAACATTACCATAGGATAGCGTCACTGCTTATCCTAATCATAAATTTCACCCGATATTCATAAATTTCAAAAGATGAAAATAACATCCATGTAACATTACCATAGGACAGCATCCCCCCTCATCCTAATCAGTAAGCAGCATCCATACCTCCACTCACTTACTTATGAAGCAGCGTACCACTCACTTCAGATACCATTTGTTGAATAATTTCCAACCAAATAAGCAGCTTACCTCCGCTTGATTATTTACTTATCAAACAGTGCAACTGCTCACTTGCGTTTCCCAACTTATTAAATTGAAACAACACCAGAGGGGGAACAGAAGACGACAAGCCTGTCCCTCTTCTCCACCCACCAGCCTGACCAGGCTGTTCCCCCTCTCTCCACCAGAAATTCATCACCTCATCACCATTAAGGCATAAGGCCAAACATCATTTGGTGCACACCTTCCCCTCTAACCCCAACTGGATCCCTGTCAACACCTCAACCTTATCACATAACTAACAAAACAGCCAATTACATAAACCACTGAACAAACCACTGACCCCTTACTTATACTAAAGTAGCAAACCAACCTCCTAACCTATACAGCAAACGGCCCCGGAGTCACCAATAAGTGCTTCACCACTTGCCAGCATAAAACAAATTTATTGTAACAAAGTTAAAAAAATTTAAAAAGTTCCAAATGTTACATTAACTGAAAAAGTTAAGCGCTTCAACCCAATACACTTGGGCTTCATCAGAACATAATTGCAAACACACCAAAGGTGAATGAACGCCAGGAATACAGGATACTGTGCTGGAAACACTTAATTTATTGACATAAAATAGGTTGAGCGCTTTCTACAGAAGTAAATCTGTCTTCTTCAGAACATCATAGCATGGAATCATGACGCTTATATATCATAATTGAAGTAAAAAGCCCGCCCTAAATTGTAATTAAACAATAAATCAATTATTAAAACAGTGCTATCTTACACATTTCATACAAATGCAATGTATACATCTTGCTACATAACCACACTAAAAATATAGTTCATATAATTTACGAACCCTACTAATCTAAAAAGCAATAAATATCTAAATCACTATTTTATATATACTAAATAAGCAAAATCACAAATTATTAAAAACAGTTATATAATGCCATTTGATTATTTTTCTAAAAGTGGAATAAAATGCCTTCTAAAGTGGCTATCAATCAAGATATGTATAATATATATCAATCATGATATTGGTAGAAAAAAAATATTTGTGAGTTGAATTTATAAAATAAAATATATATATATGTAACATATTGCCCAATGCATGTAACACATTATGTGACATATGATATATAATATATAATATAATATATGACATACAATATAATATGGAATGCAAACATTATATAAATACTGTAATGAATATAACAACATATTGCACAATTTATTGAACTAAACCCTGACTAGTGGTTTTGTAGGAATCATTTCATTAAGGCCTGGGGGGGTGGCTGCATCCAACCTTATCTGCCACCTGATTTCCCGTTCCCCAACAACAGCTTTTATGTTACCCCCTCGGGGGTTGGGGAAAACAACATCTAGAATTGCAAACTTGAATAGCTTGCACTGTGGACTATTAATAAGATGTCTTGATAGTGCATTATTAATGTCACACTTCCTTATACAGTATATATGATCATATATCCTGTTTTTAAGACAGCGGTCCGTCTTACCCACATAGAAACTCTTGCAGGTTTGACAAACACTTAAATATATAACATGCTTAGATAAACAATTACCATTAGAAAACCAAATCTTACTCTTTAAACAATTGTTCAAAGTGATGTTGGGTGTATCCAAAATATAATTGCAATAATTACACTGGCCACATCTTCTAGTGCCTGTCCTCTTCACATTAATGTTTTTCTGGAATTTAGATTCACCTTTGGTGTGTTTGCAATTTTGTTGTTTCGCTGGGATTATCATCTTCATCAGAACATCTCATAATACAATACTTCAAGCTTATAAACTTGCAACATTTGTTCCAGTTACTATGTAGGTAAGATGGAAAGATGTTTTAAAAAGAGAATGTACGATCATACCTACAGTATCAGAACAAAGGATACTACAAACGCGTTATATAGACACATTGAGAAGAAAGGTGACATCCATCAGTTTAAATTTGCCATTCTGGATACAATTAATGTGGACTCTAGAGGAGGTGACAATAAAACTTTATGAATTATAAGGAGGTTTGGTAGCAGATATATCTGGATACAACTACACCCCCTGGACTTAACAATTATATCCCTGTTAAACCCATATTGGAGATATTGTAGTAATACTAGCTCATTACACAATTTTATATAAAAATGAAAACAGTTTACGATGAATATAGAAGGTTGTCATGAACACACATATACATTAATACTAACCTGAAAACTTCTATAATAGTGGAAAAAGTGTCTGTGTATTTTTTTGGGTTAGTTAGAGAGTATACAGATACATTTTTCATACTCTAGATGTACGACTTGCTATTTGGAACTATATATTATACAGCAAGTGGGTGTGGCTTAGAGATATTTTGTTTCAATTTTCATGTATAGTTTTAATAGCCAATAGTGATGATTCTATATACATTTTTGTAAGTATTTTTATGCATCGTTTATACACACATGAAGTACTTAGGTTGCATATTTGTTTATTTGTATATATTTTTATAGTATTCAGTGAATTAATATGATGTAGCCGCATTGCTTTATATGGCTGGGAAGGTTGGTTATTTGCTCAGTACCAAAGATACTGTTTCTTTAAATTTCTTTAAAATTTAAAAAAAAATTTTGGTGCCAAAAAAAGTTTATAAGCTTGAAGTATTGTATTATGAGATGTTCTGATGAAGCCCAAGTGTATTGGGTGAAAGCGCTTAACTTTTTCAGTTAATGTAACATTTGGAACTTTTTAAATGTTTTTAACTTTGTTACAATAACTTCGTTTTATGCTGGCAAGTGGAGAAGCACTTATTGGTGACTCCGGGGCCATTTGCTGTATCCGGTTATTTCTGAATTGGATTATATTCTAACCTCCTAACCTAGCCAACCAAACCTCATAACCTAGCATAACTACAGCACCTGATCTAAATAACCCCTAGCTCGCAACCAATGGAAACCTCACAATGAGTATCAGGGCATTATCGGCCACTGGACAAGGAATACTAAACCCACTTCCACTGAAACGATTTAGAGGCAATTGCATACCACCATGCCACATTGCAACCCCATGTTACTGCCCCAATGAAAATAACCAAATTAAATCACTTTAAATTCATCCCACAACATAACCCCCATTAACTGCATAACTCAAACATCATTCAGTATATCACTGTAACCCAGCCATCACATCCCCACTCCCCATCACATAAACAGCCAAATTATTCAATTACCTAAACAGCTAAAAGCAAACCACTGATTCCCTCCCAAGCTAAATCAACCATAGTTCAACCTAGCAACCAACCTCAATTACCCAAAACCATACTACAAACATTTCCTAATGACTTTCAGTAATTACCATCCACTAAACACATATACACTTAGCCCACTGTCCCTTGAGACAATGACCAGGCACTGCATAACCTCAAGTCAGATTGCATCCCCATTAACTGCCCAATGAATACAATAACTATATGAACTCTCTTAAAATTCCACTTAATAAAATATTGCCATCACACCAACTACCCATTATAATACAGTAACACTTAAACGTATATCATGGCTTGTAGCAGTATGGCGCCAAATGTCCCAGGCAAAAGTAATCAAACAATATACCACCAATCTTGAGAATGGACCATGCCACCAAATCAAACGAGGTTTGTGTCATGCCATCACCATCCAGCATACAGTTAATCAACTCAATCCAGTCTCTCCTGAAACTGCAGTACTTGCTATGCTACTGATTAAGGTGCTAACTGCTTGCACAACCTAACACCTGCCTAATCTTAAACCACCCCAAAATACTCTACCACCTAATGCCAATCCGCAACATTCAAAACTAACCTTAACCCCCATACTACCTATGCCACTAGTAACGTACAACATGGCCAACTGTTGGAAAACTCCAAAGCATGCTTTGTTTAAGCCCTCTGTCTCCCACATAAAACACCCTGCTCTCAAAATATTTCAAACACCCTCTCATGCCTACAAAGCTCCTAAAACCCCACCTAGAAAATTCACTCAAGCATAAATGAAATGGTTCTTGTGGTACTCCCTTCTAAACCCTAACCTAGTACATAACATTACCAATACCTACCATGCCCCTATAACCAATTTCATGCTTTCTAACACCAGGGTACATCATGGGCTCTCTATCAACACAGTAAGCTAGAGGGGTAACTGTAAATGCACCACAAGAGTCTCACCCAATTCTAGCATGCCTAAATGTGTATAATGAAGTGCCCTAAAATCCTGCAGCAAGCCCTTTAACCCTAATGTTCCATGATAAACCTTCTGCAAACAGACAGCACAACCACTCCATTGCCATCTTGCACCTCTTCGAATAGACAAGGCCCCAACCAATACCCCCAAATGTAAGTAGATTCCTTGGATCATATGACTGTTGACATCACCCCACCTGTGAAAACCCCAGATCATATAACAATCCCCAACCCCACACTACCCTACCCCAAACAGACCTCTGCCTCAACTTGCCCCCACACTACCTCAGACTGCTGAATAAAGATTACCTGCAACCTCATTGTACACCACTTCAGCAACCAAAACATCCACCCAAGCAAACTCCGTTACCTTTCAAAACCACCTCCATCAGAGCACTGACAGTTGCTCACACAGTACTCCCTCACCTATGACCTCATTGTGCACAACCCAAGGGACTGAGACATCCATAGTAGCAGCCTCCAACCTGTTTTGAGACCCCTTCATTCAGGTCACCAACTGATGCCCACTCCAGGTCCATACCACCATGATCTGCAAAATAAAAGCAAGTTAAACCACTTGCCTTTACAAATTTGAACAAAGATGAACCTCTATCCCTATCTCTTGTGACTATGCATAAAAAAAAAAAAAAAAAAAAAAAACATCACCAGGATCCCCCTTTTAACATCAACTGTCACCTCAATATGAGTAAATTAAATACTATCAATAGAGTGAATAATATTAGTCCAGTAAGACAATAAAGCCCATAAAAAGAAAACTGCAGCATTTCTACACTGCTCCATTTGCACTATCACAGGCTTAACAATAATTTAATAACACCTTGTTGTGTAATAAGCCAGATCAATAAAATCAAACATGAATAATTAAGAACTGAAGTCGCCATGTCCTCTGTGCCGAATGGTCCAGCCTTATGTCTCCTTAAGGATTTGTCACCATAACTTTCCTCATTTAATGTACTGACCTGTCATACCTCTCCAGACTACATGAAGCATGCTACAATGTCAAACATGCTCCCAAACTCCATTTGCAGCACAAGGATTATGTCAAACAGCCCACGCTCCTGACCAACACAAAGCCTGCAAAAAAAATTCCCCTGAAGAGGGAGGTACTACAACTCAAAAAGGGGTCCTTGTGCACATGTTGCAGCTACCCCCCAAGAAAACTCTGCCTCACAACAGGTTGGAATTACCACGCCTCTACAATACCAGTTTCCACCCACAATGCCACCTTCCGAAGAGACCCAGAGAAACCAGCACAACCCCCTGCCCCCCAGTTGCAGCCAGCACGTTTTTTTCTTTCCTTCTTTTCCTTGTTTTTGTTTTGTGCCTCGCACCATACATCAACTCCATCACATACAACCATCTGGATCAAATCAGTTCACAAAGACATCGCTCACAACCTCTACAGAACTGCAGAAACACTAAAAACTGAGTGAATGCTAACCAAAGCCAGTCCACCATAGCATTGCCACTGCAAAGTTTCCTGCAAGTATACCAACATGTACTCAACTGAAACACTTGAAGCCGAGGACAACTCCTCCAGGTGAGCACCTTATGTCCAACAAATAATCCAAAAGACAAAACGGAAAACTCCACATCCACACCAGGATGCGACAATGAAGAATGCTGGACCACCGCTCAGGACAGCATAGCACAAATACACCTTGCAGCTGCCTGCCACAGCCATGCACAATGACACAAAAAGTCAGAGATGGCAAACGATCCTCCACTGGCACCCACCCAAAACTACATGCCGCACCGCATCAAAATCACCAGCAAGACTGTGCGTATCCACACAGCCACTTCACACACACTCTCTGGCAAAATGCTTCCCTTGAGGCAAACCACTGACTCAAACCACCGCCAGTGTCAGACATCAACTTCACAATCAAGAAAACATGTTCAACTCAAAGCCTGCACAGCACAGACTCCCATACCTTGTGACATTGCCCACCCCGTCCTGACCCTCCTCAAAGCTGGTGCTCCGGGAACCAACCAAAGCATACTCCTCTCTGAGAGCGCCACACAGCCCACTGCCTGTGAAGTCCAGTACCAAGAAAAGACCACAAGAACTCAGAAAACTCCCCCCTACACAAATCTTACCAATGGGTGCCTCGCAAAAGCACTTGAAATTGCAAACCTTGCTTTTCTTCCCTTTCCCCTGTATATAGCCACATGAAGACAAACTCACCTGGCTGAACAGCAAACAGCATGGCCACAACAGTCCCCCAATAGGCAGAGATGACTCCACCACCTGCAAAAACAGCACTGTGCAGCAAACAGCCCACCATGCATGCAGCCTCCCACCCGGCCGAACAGCAAACAACAAGGCCACAATGGTAGAATTCATGCAAATAGGCAATTGTTTCCAGATGCCATTCTTCATCCACCAGTGAAGTGGACACTGCAAAACCTATCAAGAAATGAAATGCAAACCGTTTGAAAAAAAAAAATCAACTTTTTATAATCAGCAAACCACAGATCAACACCCCAGACATTAGGGTTCATTACAAGTTGTACAACTAAAATAGGAAGACGCAATTGGTTAACCATTTACACACACACGCACGTTTGAATCAAACCAATGCTCATAATTTTGCAGTTGCCCAACCCCCAACCCCCCCCCCCCCCCATTGACCTTGCACGTTAAAGTAATTTTAGCACAGTTGAATATGGTGTCTGTCGTAGTGACATTAAACAGGTCTATATTAGAACATTGACTTTTTAAAACTTTGAATGTTCTAATATCGACCCCTATTCAGTGAACCCTGACATCGAACATGCAGAACAGCAAATTCTTTCCAAGGGAAAAAAATTTGCTGTTCCGACACACATACACACAACACAAACACACCAAACAAGCAGCAATCCACACACATACTCCTAAAATCCTACATCTAACCCTACACTAAACTGTACACACACCACTAACTATCCACTTACCTTAACCCAAACCCTAACCCTAAGGTCCATCACTATCGCACACTCACCTCACCAGCGCCCTAACCCTAACTCAACTACCCCGCCCTAACCCTCACGTCCACACAACAGCACACTTATCTGATCCCGACCCATAACTTTCCACCACAGTGCTGAACATAGCGAAGCCACAGGAACGGCCAACTGAATTCCTTCCCTAGGAAGAAATTCAGTGTTCCGCAGCTTCACTATTTTCAGCGTTCGCTGAATAGGGGTCGATATTAGAACATTCAAAGTTGTGAAACTTCAATGTTCTAATATAGACCCACATTAAACGTCTGCGATATACACACATATGATTTCTTTCAAATGAAATACATATATATCAACAAAGGAAGCAGTGACAGGGAAAGAAAGAGAGAGAAAGAAACAGAAGTAGTCTACATCTCTCTTGTTCATTGTACTGCACATCATCACCACTTCTACATTTTACTCTGAACTCCACAATTTAGATGTTGTAGCACTCTCAAAATTAGAATGTTGATACTGCTTCCAATCAATAATAATATACCTCCCCCCCATCTGCAGATGTACTCACCATACACACCTGCAATTTTGAGCAAGTGCAAAGAAACAAGCTATGCACCCCAGAAAAATCACGTAGAGAGAAACCGTTGCCATCAACTACTAGCACTCTGGAAATACACCAACCACATTTTACAAGCATCACTAGTAGTAAAAGGTAGGGAAACATTCACCACCCACAAAATACAACTCCATCCAACAAGTATACCAATTCCTACCAGGCATGCGTTGACCACAACACTACCTCAGTCAAGAGCTAAAAGAAGCCTGTGAAAATATATTTATGGATCTTTCAACCAAACCAACTGCCAAAACCACCATACAATGAACACCACCGATGCCAATTCTACCCTGGGACCTGGATCCCCAAATTAAGCGCACCGGAGAACAGACCCACCCCAAAAAAAAAAAAAAACAACTGCAAAAATAATAAGGAGGTCACAATAAGGCTAGACTCACCACACTGCCAGAACGTACAATATAAGCCTCTCCACCTCTTACAGCAAAATCTGATGGCCCACCAACAAAGCCCTAAACAAAAGCGGGCCAAAGGGCCAAAACCAGGGACAAGTTTCAAACATTGCCCTTACAAGCCTAGAAGGTTGATGAGAGAACAGGTTTTGGATTAGCCTGGACTTTCTGAAGGTTATGAAATCTAGAACTTCACCATCCATCACCTTCCTCCAACTTTGGTTTTCAAGGGTTCACCACCAACTCACCAGAAAACCCTCAATCATCTAGGTCATCATGGACACAAACCTGCAGTATAGCAAGTTCACACCACAATTGTGACTCCTACTCCAGTTACACTTGCCTAAAACCCTCTAAGCCCCTCCCTACCCTTACCTTATTTCCTCCCACATATCTCACCTTCCTATTTAACCCGATCCTTCCCTTATCCACCTAATTCCTACTACTCTGTTTGTCTAACCCCAATTGAAGATGTCCCTAGACAAATTGGTCTGTTCCAAACCTCATTTACCTTGTTTCCCAATTCTCTATAAAACTTTTTTGGGTCATCAGTACATTGCTTATTTTGTCCTTTTCCTTTATAATTATCTGTGTATCCTCTAAGTTTTTCTGCCTGTGCTGATACTTTTAGTTTATTATATGCAATAATGCATGATAAATCAGTTATAATACTACACATTGCTTTTATCATTTTCCCGGTTAGGGGTCGCCACAATGGAACTGCAGTCCGCTAATGACTGGCAGTAGATTTTTACGTGCCGAGTTGCCAGCCCTGATGCACAACCTTCAACGAAGGTACGCCCATTCATGCATGTCTCCTCACAGAAGACGCTCTAACTGAGAATCGAACAGGACAACGTCTTACTGTGAGGCGACAATGCTACCGCAGCACCACCACTGCAGTGTTTTCTCTATCTGATACTTCCATGATGACATTCAGTTTCTCCCCATCCTTTCCCTTACTACCATGTGTTCTTGTGGGAGAACTTTATTTGTTATTAATTTGGCTGAACAGTAATGCATCCTATTTACCTACTATTATAGTGGATGAATCTCTATGGACAGTCCTAATTACTGTGTTAATTTGTTTGATCAAACTTCTAACTTTTAGGGTTTTGTTGACCTTCTGCAGTCTAATTCTTTCATTGATCTTAATATGTCTATCCATCTCTATTAAAGCAAGTAGCTCTTCTCTTAGATCATTTTCTTCTAAACTGAGGGCACATTCTTTGTTCACCATTCCCTGCAGGCACTGTACAGAATTTTTTTAAGGTTCTTCTTGGGCCATGTTCTCTTCAGTTTCACCCAGTGTCGTCCATTGCTGTTTCATATGGGAACTCACTGATCTATCAATCTATGGCATTGACTGTGTCAGAGATGCCACAGTTTCCTGTTCTTCCCCTTGCTGTATAGCTCCAACTGAACCTTTGTACTGGTTTCCTGTAGGAGGCTCCAAAGTATCTTTGTATGTCAACTGATAAGATGCTTCCTACTCCACTGGTTTCTCCTTAATTTGGGTGCCAATTGCTCTATCCTGTTATGTTGTTATCTGAGTTACATTTTCTACACTAAATCCTTCACTTTGCAGGCAATCCATAACCTCAGTTTCTATTTCTTTAACTTCTCCATTACTAATCCTCTTTTTTAATTTTCCTCTTTGTTTTCTTATGTTTTGTATTGTAAAATGTTTCATATCCTTCTTAGTAGCTGCTGCAATGATCATGGATTCCACAGGAGGGCCCTTTGCCCAGAACTGTCTTTAGGAGAGTGTAATATCTTCTTAGGATTTTTTGGGACATGACTTTTGTAGTATCATGCCCCTACCACTCTTAGTGACCAAGTCCATAACAGTCCTTGCTGGAAGGATCTACCAAAAGATACAAAGAGTGAAGAAACGCTGTTTCAAAGATTCCTTCCTCATCTTGAGTGGGTGGCTTGGTTGTCCAGGATCACCTCTATCTCATTAGCTGAACGACTTCATTGAAGGAGGCATTCTCAAAAGGTGATTATGTGTGGATCTCTCTCAATCCTCCAAGTAAGTCTGAGGTGGGGATCTCCACAGTAACTGCACATCACCATTTACTTGTTCTCTTCCTGTGAATCTCTAATTGTGACTGATCTGAGTCCTCAGAATAGTCACTAGCCCTGTGGCTGTTTCTTAGAGGATATTTAAACTGCTCTGTCCCTGAGAGTCATGAAATGAGGGCTTAGAATCAGATAGCTGGGCATTTGAGTTTATTGCCTATGCTGATGGAAGTCACTTGGGGCATCATGATAGAGAAGCTATCATCCTCTCCATGGCTTCAAACACTGAAGTAGGATCTGTCAGCACATAACAGCCCAAATCCTAAGCAAAGCCTTACCCTGCTGAAGCAGAGGTAGCTAGGGCCAAAGGTCATACCCCTAATAGATTGGTCTGAGACAGAGATTGGGACTGACAATTTTTGACACCAAGAGGGGCCCTATATTAACTGAAGTCAAAGATGGTGCTGAAGATCCAGTGTCAAGCATTCACACCTGAGATTCACTCAGTCCTGAATGTCTCTGCACCAAATACATTGGATGTGATGAAATCAGACTGGAAGAAGGAAAAGATATTGCAGATAAAGTCACTGGGTCCAGGAGGCATGTTGACTATGAAACTTCTGGCACAGGGACAGATACCTGGAAAGGACCTAGGCTAGTAATGGTGAACAGGGGCCATCACAATTCTTCTTGGATGCAGAGGAGGATGTGATGATGCCAACCTCTGTCTGAGTCTTATGTCAGGTCCTCATCATTGTATCCCAATCTGCATCAGTGATACTTTTTCAGGATTTAAATTATTTTATAGATAATGCTCAATTAAATTAATCTCAAAAGCTGCCTTTCAGATGAGTGTTTGCTTGGTAGCAAAGGTGGAAACTTGTTCCAAATAACAATGGTCTCTAAGGGACACTAAGCTGCAGCTGAAGTGAAAGGTAGAAAGGATTCCTTTTCCTGGGACCAAGGACATTTTTGAACCAGGGAGGGTCGAGGATCCCCTGCTTTTCTTTTTCCTGTAATCCTTATCTTTATTACTGTCCTTACCTATTTCCTTATCTATATCCTTGTCCTGTTTCCTTTCAACATTTTGAACATCAGGAGGTAAGAGGCCCTTTATTATCAGATTGTTACAGTGATTTGTAAGGATTGTGGAGCTGAACTGCTGATATTTTGAACAGCCCAGGTTGAAGTAATCTGGTCACAGTCAACTTACACTGGAAACATGTGGGACCTCGGGTGGGATTTTGTGCCTTTATTTGACACATTTCTTTTTTTTTCCATAGCAACTCAGCACAGCTATAAACAGATATGTATTATAACTTCAAATCAGAAAGGTAAGAAGCAGCAAAGGAGGTTAATGTAATCATTTTTCTTTTGTTTTAATATAGAGCCTGTCTAAGCATCAAGAGGACATGACTACAACTAAGTTTTCATCATACAAAGAAGATAAGAAGGTAAAGTGCTATTCCACTTGAACAATTATTAATGTGAGAACATAACAGAGACGAGAGCACTTAGCTCACATGGTGCTTGGACTGTCCATTTCTAATGGCATGAAAGAAGATCTGTGGCAATTTAGGGTGCAGAGTTTTCTGGGAAGCTAAAGATCAGAACATCATGGCAGATAGCACTGGAAAATGGCCAGATCAAATCCAACAGACAGCTTCAGTCTCAACAGTCCAATCAGATGGACAGATAAAATACTAAAATGCTACTTCGCCATTTCCAAACTAGACATTGCTTGCAGAAGTCAATTAAAGTAATACTGAGCTCTGTAGCTGAGACATACCAGGGCAAGATATACTTCAAAGACAAAAAAATTGCACCCATTAGCAGATGGAATAAAACTGCACAACAGCTAAATATATGGTAGCTGGAGCAAAACTGAATTAACAGGCAGCAGAGGAACCATATGTTGAAAGCTTCCTGGAATCCCACTCCCAAAAGTGCTAAGACTTTCTGAACAAGCAGACAGAAAAGAACAAATGATGTGCAATGCACACCATGAAGAACAAGTCCATAGAATGCGCATCAGAAGGAAAGAAAAAAAAATTGCATAGTAAGCTGAAAACTCTGAAGACTAAACATGAATTGAGTAAAAAACTCTACTGCTGCAGTGCATATTAAATGGCTTAGTGGTAAAAATGCACAACACAAGCCCAGAAAAAAAAAAAAAACTAATTCAAATTTCTATTACTCAGAAGCAAAATGATCAAGATTTGTCACAGTAATGTTAAAATTCTGGGCATGATTCTAAAAATTTGTAAAAGGTGTCAGGTTAAAAACTGCAAACCAGGAGCCCTCATGCCACACTGTATCTAAAATATGAAGGAAGGGTTTGATCGTATATAAAAGGGCTGTCTTTCACTCTAACCCACATCTGATGAAGTGTGATGAAATGAAAATGGATTTTCAAACAGCGTTGATGGAGTGTTTTTAGTGTGAATTTTTTCTTTAATAAAATGTTACATATACTGGTTGCCTTCGTCTGTGGCTTTATTGGGTAAATTTCAGTGCACCTTTCATGGTTTTATTGGATTCGTTTTGTGTACTTTTGCCTGCACTTGGATTTTATTTTCAGCAAACTGACCCTGGGAGGAGAGTTGGGCTGCCACTTAAACATATAGCCAAGTCTGACTGAAATAAATACGGCAGCTGTTGGGAGGCAATTAAGCTGCCATTCAAACAACAAAATAAATGTGGCATCAACTGGGAGAGAATGGGAGATGTTAGGGTTAGGAGATGTATCTGGTGGTTTAGATCTAGGGTTAGAGAGTAATATTGTGATTAGTATAGATAGTGATCGGGAGTTTTAGGATTAAGGACTGACTGGGAAATATAGGTTTAGGGAGTGGAGTTTGGGATTAAAGTTAAGAAGTGTGGGAAAGTTTTAGGATTAGGAAGCAAAACAGAGCTTCAGGTTTAGCGAGCAACAGGTGCTTTTAAGTTTAGTGTGCAGGGCTTGTAATTAGGGTCAGAGAGTGGCTAGGAGGTTTAAGGTTATGGTCAGGGTTAGAAAGTGTGGTGTGAGAGTAGGATTTAGGGACAAGATATGAGATTTATGGTTAGAGTTAGGTTTCTTAGTGGACTAAGCACACACAGATAACAGGACTGAGATATACCTCTCAAGGGTCACTGATTTTGCAAAACTTTTCTAATTTTGTTTTTTATTTTTGCCCGATCTTGATCAAATTTTTGGTTTTCTAAAAAAACACTGAGGATTACTGTCAGTCATTAATAACAGACATTCAAGTTTCATACTTCCTACCACTCAGAAAATATATGTTAATTAAAAACCTGTTGTGCTATTAACTATTTAAGTGAGTTAAAGCAATAATTAAAAGTTGTCACTGATATTTAGGCCTTTAATCACCATTATTTTTGGCTTTGTCCAGAATTCTTGACCAAAGATGAGAGGTAGGTGACCCAGAGATCATAGTATTTATATGATGGTTTAGATACCTCATTTAAACTTTTTATATTTATTCAAAATTATAACTACTATAACAATTTTTCTAAGGCAATCAGATTTCAGATTTTTATTTATGAACTTATAAGGTGGCAGAGTCAATGCCATGTACAGAGTATTACCTTTTTAATGTAGCTTCAGGCATAACTGTTCTATACTGTACTAGTTTGCACTTATTTATCACTTTTTGCAACTAGGATTCAGCCCTCAACTCATGATTAACAACAGACTATTGTGTTTTTAAGGGAGGCTGGTGGTGTCAGAATTGGAAGTCAAACCACTGTTATATTATTTATGGATAAGGTGCTAACAAAACATGTAACTCATAGCTTGGAACATGAAGTCCTTAAATTTTAATGGTAAAACAATTTTTTGTTGTTAATTTAAGATGTTAGATGTACAAGTTATGGCTTTTTTTTTTTTGTTAATTTAAGATGTTAGATGTACAAGCTATGGCTCTCTGTCACAGCAGGAAAAAAAAGTCTTATTTGCATATGTAGGTGGGCAGTCCATGAATGTTTCTTTATGAATTAATGCAAATTTGAATCAGGAGATTTGGCTTGGTTCCCTGAGCAAAAACAAAAGATACAAGATTAAGTTATTCTAACTGATACATAATATTGCAGGAGTCAGCCAAGAAGTATATGAGCAAATATTAATAAAAATATTCCTAATACTTTAGCAGACATAATATATATTTTTTATAACCTAACATTTTAGAAATAACTATATCTGAAATATCACAATAATATAATAAAAATCAGAAAACAGAAATATACAACATTCTAAAAAAAAAAAATTGTTTTTATTGTAAATGTCATGTGCATTAACTGAGACTGTGGTGTATCCTGCAGAATATTTCTTTTCAATGAGAAATATCCAGCTTCAGTTTTAAGCAATCCATCTGAAATAAGCCATTGTTTAAAAGATAAGGGTTGCTCAGAAAATTGGCAGTGTGAAAGACTGATGGGGCTTGGGAACATTGCAGCTGTAAATTAAGACAGAAATTGTGTAGCAGGATTCCATTAGTTCACATTATAGCTTTACTGCTAGTGAGACAATGTAAAGCAATAAACATGTGCTGTAGACTGCCATAATAGTGTCTACTGATATTCACTTCAAAGACTTTATTTGTTAAACTAGCTGAAATGTAGAAGCTGTTTTTTGCCACTAGCATTGTCATCTGACACAGCACCTTATTTCCCTAGATCCCATTCCCCTGAGCCAGTGTTTTCCATATGTATACTTCTGATGAAAAAGAAGGTTGTGAAGGATGTATTATATATTCATCAGAGTAATGAGCCCCAAAGATATATGTAGCCTGGAATGAATGCAAAATTACAGAACAAATTGTTACATTCTGTGCCACAAAGAAAGCCCAGCATACTAAACACTACTCTTGTTAGCCTTTGACTGAAAAACTACAGAAGCAAGTCTGGGCTAAAGGAAGCAATAAAATCAGATTACATATGAATAATGGTAAAGAAATATGCATACATACATATATATATGTTTCAATTATATATTTTTGAAAGGATTACTTTATCATTTTTATCAAAATTGTCTATAAAAACTGAATTATTGTTTTGGATACTTTGTGGCTCATTCTGATGAAAAAATGACACATTTTTGAAATATTTTCTGTCAAAAATTCATGTCAAAGATATATTGAAGAAAGATGAATCATTCCAAGACAACTTCACAAGAAAACTCATTGAAGAAGGACCTGCAACCACTTCTCAGTAGTATTCAAGATCTTTCTTTAAAAATGGATAAATTAGACTCTAAAGTAGATAAACTTAAAAAAGACTGTGTTAAACAGATTGAAATCATCAAGGATGTTATTAAAGAACAAAAAGCCCAGATTTCAGCTATAGAAGATCCAGTTACTGACACAGACAGCAAATTATCTGAAGTAGAACACAATACTGACTTTATTCTTCAACAAAATATTAAATTTATTGAGAAAATTGATGACTTGGAAAACAGGGCAAGAAGAAACATCTGAAAATGTGGGGTCCCTGAACAAATGGAGGGTGACAACATGGTAAATTTCCTTTCATCCTGGATCCCTAAGATAATGAAACTTCCTGAAGCTTTGAGCTATGAAAGACAAAGGCCTCACAGATCTCTGGTCTTAGTGTCTTCAAACAAAAACCCTTCATAGCCTAGATCAATCACAGTCAAATTTGTCTCACAGTCAAACTTGTCTCTAGCCAAGACGAAGACTTAGTTTTGAAAACAGCTTGGTCTGCTTCTCCTTTAAAACTTGGAAAATGTGTATCCCTTACTAAAATCTATTAAAAGCCAAACAAAAAAAACTCACTTGACATTTTCTGCAAAACTAAGGATATTGCTGTCTGAAGGGAGGAAAACATTTGACACTTTGGAAGAAGCTGTTTCCTTCCTCCAAAAGAATAATCTTCTGATCTCTGCTGAAGATATGGACTTAAATGTATCTCTAAAAAGACAGGCTGCAAAGAGTGACTGGACAGTTAAAAAATAAACAAAAGCTAAGAGAAAAATAATTTACTTACCAGTAACTCTACTTAATTGTCCAAATAGGTTGTGAATATTTCTTGAATGATTTTCAACCAAAGGTAACATTTTTCCTGTATTCATTCAATAAATTAGTTTACAAGCATCAGTTTTCTAGAAAATGTAACTTTCTAATATTTCAACAAGAGAGGCTAAGTACTTAACATAAGATTATCATAACTCAATATATAGAGAAAGTATATAGTTAAACTGCTATAATTCTTTCCCCTTTCTTTTCCTGTCTTTCTCCCCCTTTCCTTTTCTTTAATAATATAACAAAAAGAAGCATATACATAGTATTGATTTTGGTCTGGGTGTTGATTTTTTTTTAGCCGGAGAGTATGGATATGCGATGCAAAAAATGAATGTTTCCAGTGCTGTATTTCAATTTAATATATTCATAAAAATCTTGTTTAATTCAACTGTATGAATGATTTCCTGCTGTAGTCCATATCGCTGTATGCTTTTACTTTTGTTCGATCTATTGTAATAATTAATGTGCTTGAAGCTGTTTTTTGTTGTCTTGTTAACTAGCTAAGGGAGGGGAGTAAAATAGCAGAAAAGAAGGAGAGAGAAGATGGCTTTTCTAATTAACTGCAGCCTGCTGCATGTGTGCACAAGCCTTCTGAGTTTAAGAGTTTGTACCTTTTAGCTTATCTTCCTGCAGATTCAACATTGAAGTGCTTTGTGTAGTTTTTCAGCATGCTTGAGAATCTGCATGACCATTCAGCACACGAAATTTCAAAACAAACATGTTGTGAATAAACCAGGAAGTTCTATGTGACCTTTGACCTCAATGAAAAAGGAAACATGCAGGAAAAAAACAGAAAGTTTAAACAGACTCTTCATTCTTTTTTTTAATTAAATACAATTCAAAAGTACATTTCAAATAAGAAATGCATATCTTTTATTCATTTTTGCCAGTTCTTTGAGTAGTTTTATCTCATTTTACTTTATTAGTTCAACGACTTACAAGGGAAGGGTGAAAAATAATTTTGCAGCACTTAAGTGCTTTTTTATGTGGGACTCATAGTAGTTCTTTCTTAAATCAATGAATTCAATATTTAAACATGTATTATTGCAAATTAGTACTACTAAGGTGTTAAATATATTTTATTTAAATGTAACATTTATTTTATAGCTAGGTGTACTGAATCATTTTGCATAAAAAACTTTAACATATATTCTTTGAATTTCACCTAGCTAAATCATTGGTTCTTTATCAGATAGTGTTGCTGTTTTGTCTCACAAGATAGTTATATCAGATTTGTTTCTCTGAATAATAATTCATGTCAACATTAATTACAGATGTCAGCAGCTTATCTTATTTGAACTTCTATTAGTTAACTAATATGGCAGTAAATAGGTTGAAATCTGCTGTTTTTAAACTTCTAGTTTAGGTGTGAGTTTTTGATTTGCTTTGTTAGTAATAAAATGGATGCAGTTATAATAGTCAGGTAAGGAAAATGAATATACAAGTATTCCATAAAGTTTTTATAGACACAATTTTAAGTGTTGATTAATTAGCATTTTATTGATCTATAGAATCTTACTTGCGAGACATAACTGTCATATTATTTAATCTATACAATGACAGGACTTAAAGCTCCCATTTATGCATATCTTTTATTTCATATTAACCTTCTTAGTTTTAAGACTGTTCCAATATATCTAATAAGACAGTCATTACTGTTTCCCAGACATACTCAGATATAAAACTTTTGAATAGTAAATGAAATATTTTCTATGTTGATAGTTTCTTTCTCTGTATTTAGCTTGTTTAGAATTTAGTTTATTTATAGTCATATAACATCTTCATTAATTGTATGAAAAACAATCTAGTTATCTTTAGTTTACATATAGGAAGTAGTAGCAATACTGAGGTTGTTGGAGATATGGTACCGATAGTAAGAGGCTTGTATGAAATTTTCAGCAAGCCTGGAATACTTTATTCCATGATGATGGTCAAAATTGTTTCTAGACTTATAGTTTTTACATTACCTTTCTTGTTTCTGCCCATAAATTGCATTCATTGTATTTTAATGCTTATAGTACTCACCCACTATATAATAGCTTCTAAATATTTTGTTTTGAAAAAAGACAGTTTACAAATGTCTCTCACTAAATGTTAAGGGGTTAAATAGTCCAATATAGAGAAGTAGTATTAATAAGTACTTAAAACTGCATAATTCTGGCATTGTTTTTATACAAGAAACTCACTTGCTGACTGAAGATACAAATCAAATAGTGTTAAAAGACTATTTAGTTTTGATTGGCTCTCATTTTGGTTTCAAAAGAAGAGTGCAAAAAAATGCTAGGTTTACCAAAAATAGTGGATTCCTCTTCTGACAAGAATGGTATGCTGAGATTGGTGGTTGTAGAAATTTAAAAAAAAATATTACACCCTCATAAATACATATTGGATACCTGGGATAGGCACTAAAACAAATAAATCCAACTGAACACCACGACACAGGACACCAAAAATTGTATGATTAGCGCTTTCGTTTATGCTGATTAGATAAACTTCATCACTTCACATGATGAAGTTTATCTAATCAGCATAAACATAGGCACTAAAACAGTCAAGAAATATTTAGATATAATTACAATATTGTATTTTAGGGGAAAATGTTGATAACTGGTGACTTTAATTGTATTTTAGCAGACAAAGATACTACGAATGTTAAGCAATTTAGACTGACTTCTGTAGCAAAACACAAACTATTATATTAATTCAACATACTTGAGAGATTTATGTGAGCTAAAGCTAACATCACCTTTAAAATATACTCCCTATTCTTATAGAGTCAGGACACAGACTAATATTGACAATGTTTTGGTATACAATACATTGTACTCTAAAACAGAACAGGTACTGTTTGTCTCATGCCTACTATCTGACCACAATGCTATTACATTTAAAATAACATTAAGTCCAAATAATTTAATATTTTGTCAAAGAATTTCAACACATATAAGTAAAATAAAAGTCTTCCATGAATGTTTTTAAGAGAAATAAATCAGTTTATAGATCTCAATAACAATGGTGAGGTATCTGATACAATACTATCGGATATGCTAAAGGTCTATTTATATGGCAAGCAAAGAATTGGTACATAACCAAAAGAAAAGAATGTGATAAATAATTAAATGCTCTGAAAGTTGAAACTGCTAATTTTAAAGTAAAACTTAAACCTAATGATAAAATTAACACCAAGCTGAAAAGTCTAAACAAGAAATATCTTGATATCTTACAGCATAAGATCTCCATTAATTTAGAAGAAAATAAATTACAATCATATTCAATAAAGCCCACACACTTACATAAAATAGCCATTAGCCTGAGGATGAACAAAATTAATCACATTAAAAAGATTATTTGTATTGAAAGGAATAAAACTTTTAAAGCAACAGATTTGAAAGATATATTAAAATGTTTTGGTAACTATTATGACTAAATAAAGAAAGCAAAGCTAAATCAGAGCAACTGCAACCTGATGGTTAGTTTTTTAAAAGAAAATATACACCACACATTATCAAAAGAACAGAAAAATAAGTTAGATAAGTCATTTCCATTTAGAGAATTAAAAGAACAAATGAATATTCTTAAACCTAATAAAGCACTAGGATTAAATAGACTTATTCCTGAGTTATATAAATTTTTACCTGATAGCATTCTTAAAATTTTATTAAACACTTTCAAAGAAGTCAAGAGTACCTCTAACATTCCATCTTCATGAAAATACTCCCTTATCACTCCCATTATAAACCTAATAAAGATCCCAATTTATGTTCATCCTACAGATCTATATTTCTTTTAAATGTAGATTATAAAATCTTCATGTCCATTTTAGCAAAAAAGACTAAATCAAATACTTAGCAATTTAATAAATGAAGACTATACTGGGTTTATTCTCAACAGGAAAGTTCAAGAAAATATAATAAGCCTCTCTTTCTTGCTTGATATGGCAAACAAAAATAAGAATGGATTATCTATAATACGTTTAGATTTGGATAAAGCCTTCGACTCAGTGAATTGGTCATCCCTGTTTAGAGTACTAAATTAATTCAACTTTTCATCTGATTTCATAGAACTAATTAAAAAAACACATCAATTCTACATCTTTTGTTATTGTTAAGATAGGTGCTTTTATTTCTAATCCATTTGATATCCTAAAAGGTATTAAAGAGGGATGCCCCCTATCCTCTCTGCTTTTTGCTCTGTTATAGAGCCTTTTGCTAACTTTATAAGATCTAACATAAATATAAAAGGGTTTAAAATAAATGAAATAGTATCACCTAAAAATTGAACTATTTGTTGATGACATTCTGATTACTTGTGGCAATACTGAATATTCATTAGATCATATGGCTAGCTCTATGGATTTCTTTGAAAAGATCTGAAGGGCAGAAAATGAATCATGATAAAAGTTAAACCTTGCTAATAACCAAAAAGATATGTTCCAAGTTAAATTCCTATACAAATTTTAATTGGGACAATTTTCAGCTAAAATACTTAGGAATTACTATTGAATCCAACTATAAAAAATCAGTATCAGTTAACAACCAACACTTAATTGACACAATAATCAAATTAATAGATAAGTGGAATAAATCATTCTTGACTTTTGAGAACAGACTTATCTTAATTAAAATGATCATTCTTCCAAAAAAATTATTTTTTAGCCAATCATTGATTCCCCCTCTAAAAAAGTCTTAAAAATAAATTCCATTCTACGAAAGTTCATGTTATACCACCAAAAATCAAAAATCTCCATACTATGGCATACCAATAGCTGGGAGGAGGGTGGTTAAGGTTTTCCTAACATTGACCTGTACACTAAGTCTGTTATTATTAAAGTAATACTTATGTGGTTATATTCCTCTTGCACTTCCTGCTGGAAGTCAATTTATGAAAACATGATAATAGACAATAATAAATCTATAATTGAACCTTTTATAAACTTTGATAGAAATATTTTCATGGGTTTTAAGAAATTATATATTGAATGACAAACATAAATATACCTTCACCATCTCATAGATCAGGTTCTCTTAATATTCAAGATTTACTAATACTACTTTTTCTGATAGCCTTTACAAATGGATGGTTAATTTCTTTAATACAAGAAAAATGTTTGATATAAAGAATAGTAATTTGATATACTGGCATCAATTTCTGAATGGAAACAAATTATACTCAGCTGACTATCTGATAGCCAGACGCAGTCTGAACAATAATAATTGGCTAGATATAAAAAACATGCAAGGAATTTATTCAAGATAAAATTAAAACAACACTAGGCTTACAAACCAAAAATATTCCTAAAATTTTAGATTTCCTTTCAAATATTAACAGAAATCCAACTAAAGTTTATTTTATTTATTTTATTTTATTTTACATTTGTTGACCGGGCTAGTCCAGCTGGATAATTTCCATTTTCAGTGGAGGCCTGGGGAGAAAAGCTCCACAAATAAAAACAAGGTTAAACATTTAAGCAACAATGCATACATATTAGTTTAGTAAAAAAAAACACATAGTACTATCTATTAATTCTTTACACTACAATTTAGTGAGGATGGGGTATTACATATGTATATACATAATTGTTGAAGAAATTGTTTGAACCCCTTTTTTTTTTTTTTTTTTTTTTTTTTTTTTAGAACAGTACAGTAATTAAGTCATTTGTGATAACAGAGAAAGATTGGCCTATTGAAATAGGGAAATATGATGGAAGAAAAAAGTAGATTAGTCTGGATTGGTACAGGAGCAGAGCCCGAAGTTGTTCAGATGTGAAAGAAGTTGTTTTTTGAAAAGGTAAGAGGAGTCTAGAGAGGTAATGTGTGAGGGGAGGTTATTCCATATTTTCCCTACGGAGTTGGAAAATAGACAGTTGCCTGCTGAATTTGTAATTCTAGTTGTGTTGACTTGTAGCTTTTCGGCAGATCGCAGCTGTTTCAAGTTATTGTAGGGGGTCAAGAGGTTACTGAGAGCAGGTGTTTTTGTTGGTTGATATAGAATGTTATGTGTAATTAAAAGTTGTTGATAGATAAGCTTGTTAGGTAGTTCTAACCAGTGTAAGTGTTTTAAGTTTTGACAGTGGTGAGTTCTGTACTGGGATGCTGTGGCAAAACGAGCTATATTGTGGTAGGATGTAGTTAGTTTTTTCAGGTTGCTTTTAGAAAAATTAGTGTAAATAGAGGAAGCATACAGTAGGGTAGAGATAAGATGTGATTGTGCTAAGGTGGTCCGTGCTTCTGGTGTAAGGAAGGGTTTGATTCTGTACAGTGAACCAATCTTTTTATTTACTGCTTTTATAGTGTTATTGATGTGACAATCATAGTTAAGATTATTATCAATAGTAACACCAAGCAGTTTGGTAGTAGAGTCTGGGGAGATAAGGGATTTATCACCTGCAGTAATAGTAAAGTTTAGTTGAGAAGATTTGTGGGTAGGTGAGAATAGTAATAGTTTTGTTTTCTTGGAGTTGAGGAGGAGACATCTTTTTGAGAACCACTGTTCTACAGTAGAAAAGGTAGATTGTGTGAGTGACTAGAGTTCAGACTGGGTGGGAGCTGTGCAAATGATGGTAGAATCATCTGCATATTGTATGCATGTAGTGTTTTGGATAGATGATTGAAGATCATTAATAAAGATGGAGAATAAGAGTGGACCTAATATTGATCCTTGAGGTACTCCTAAAGAGATAGGTAGTAGAGCAGATAGATAATTTTTCCAGAGTACTGCTTGTTGTCGGTTTTCAAGATAGGATGAAAACCAGGTTAAGGAAGAAAAATCCAAGGCAAGGGATTTTAATATGTGTAGAAGAAGTGTATGGTTGACCATGTCGAAGGCCTTTGACAGGTCTAGGAAAAGAGAAGCGGTTAGTTTGTTGTTGTTACGGTTACAGTTGATGGTGTTGGTAAAAGAAAGTAGTGCAGTGGTAGTACTATGTGAGGGTCTAAATCCATGTTGAGTGTTTGCTAGTAGGTTATTATGAAGGAGATGATTAAGTAGTTGTTTGTGTATACATTTTTCCATAATTTTAGCTAGTGGAGATAATAGTGCTATAGGGCGAAAGTTAGAAAGGTCAGTGGATTTGCCTCCTTTGTGTAAGGGTATGATGTGTGATATCTTCCAGATAGCTGGAAAAGTACTTTCTTTTATCGATCTGTTTATTAGGATAGAAACAGGGTAGGCTATAGCTTTGGCTGCTACTTGAAGGAATTCAGCAGGAAGCTTATCTGCTGAGGGGGTAGTGGGTTTAAGTTTTTGTAAGAGAGATTGTATGTAGGAGGTGGGTATGGGTTGAAGTTGAAGGGGAGGAAGGACGTTGTTGGTGTTACTTAAGATCAGTTGGGAAGCATCAGGAGATAAGTGGTTTGCTAGAGTTTGTATGGAAGTAGTAAAGAAGGTATTGAAGTTATTGGCTATTAAAGAGGGATTATCAGGGTCTAAATTCTGTGGGTTGGGTGTAACTACTTTGCCTGGGGTAAGTAGATTATTGATAGAAGACCAGAACTTTTTTGGTTCTTTTTTCGTGGATTGCTGAAGTTCAAAGTAGTAATTTTTTTATCTGAAATAATAGCTGTTTTGGTTTTGTTTCTCAGCTCTCTAAAGGTTTGATGATCTGTTGGATTTCTAGAGGAATGCCATTTTTTCCAAGATTTATTTCTGAGTATAATCTTTTGTTTAGTATTAGAGGTTAGCCAAGGTGCTGTTTTGGTCTTTATTCTAATGGTACGACTTGGGGCATGGTGGTTTAAGATTGTAAGGAATGCTGAGTTGAAATGTTCAACGGCATTGTTGAGAGAGAGGTGTTTTAGAGGGGTCCAGTTGTATTGTGAAAGTTCTGTTTGAAACCATTCAGGATTAAATTGTTTCTTTGAATATAGTGTTCTTTGTGAGGTAGGTAAGTTTTGATGAGTTTTAGCTCTAATGACATATGTGAGGGAGTGATCACTAAGGTCATCAGGAAGAATGCCAGTTTGGTAGGTTTGTAAGGGGGAGTTTGTAAGAACCCAGTCTAAGGTGGTTTCTTTTTTGCTTGTTTTATTTATTCTAGTGGGACTATCAATTAGTTGTTTGAATCCATAAAGGTTTATATGGGAAGTAGGGTTAGCATTGTTACAAGATTTCCAATCAATATTAAAGTCTCCGAGGAATAGTGTTTCTTGAGGGAGGTTATTGGAGAGTTGTTCAAGGAGTTGCTCTAACGTGGGGATGTTATTTCCAGGGGGAGGTATGCACAAATGATGTTTATAGCTTTAGTAGTGTTAATTTGAACTCTGGAGTAGATTATTTCAGCATTATTGTTTTGGGTAAGAGCAAGGTCAAGAAGAGTAAGCTTCAGGTTAGTTTTATATAGGATAGCTACTCCACCTCCTTTCTTGGAGGTACGATCAAGTCTAACAATGTTATATCCAGGTGGGGTAATTTCAATGTCTTTAATAGAAGGTTTTAGCCAAGTTTCTGATAAGCATAGAATGTCAAAGTTGTGTACTTCTAGTAGGGCAGGAACTTGACTAATTTTATTACAGATACTACGTATATTTAGATGGGCCAAGGATAATAAGTTTGAGGGTGTCGTGGATGGAGGAAGGAGGGGTTTTATATGGTTTCTGTGTGTTTTAGTAGTTGTAGGTTGAGGGCCTGGGTTGGGGTGTATGTCACCATCTTGAAGTAGATGGAGTAGTGTAAGATAGTTTTCGAGTTTATGTTTTAGAAAAGTGTCAAATAATTTCTTTGATTTAGTTTTTAGTAGTTTGCAGTGTAATAGTCTGTGGTATTTGGCAAGTAGGTATATGGATTGTGAGGAAGTATGTAAGTAGGATGAAGGTGGGAGTGTTGAAGGTGTACTAGTATGTTTTGTGGGGAGTGAGAGAGAAACAGTTATGGAGTATTCATAGGAGGTTAAGGAGTAAGTAGTGATGAGAAGGAATAAAAGTAAGAAGGAGATAGGTAATTTAAGTTGTGACTGGAGGATAGTTGTAGTCATGATAAAGCAGTTGTAAGTGAAGTAGGGTTTTCTGATGTGGTGTGGATGGATGTAATGTGGGAGTATAGGGCAAGTGGTAGGGGTAGTTATCTCATATTTTCAATTATTTTCAATTATTTATAAGATTATTAGAAATTAATTTGTTTCCCCTGACTTGACCTTCTGGAATTATTCAACAATAATAAATAAAGAAGAGTTTTCAGAGAAAAAATAAGAAATTATCCTTAAATTTGGCAGGAAAAGTTATATCTTCTTTATACTGGAGAATATTCACTTGGAAATTCTTATACAGAATCTTCCTAACACCTCATAAAATTGCTGTCATATATAAAACAGATAAAATAACATGCTACAGATACAGTGACACCCTCGACACAGATTGGCTTCATATGATTACAAAACGTAATACAGTGCCCTCCTTTTGGGTGGATTTTTAAAGTTTTTGTCAAGCATTGTGGTCAGACAATTAATTGTAACATTGCAGATGTTATTCCAGTAACTCAGATACCTCCTCTTTGATCCATCCTAGTTATAGCTAAAAAGCCATAACCAAAAACTGGAAATGCAAGACTTCTGTCTCTTTTACCAGTGAATTTATTTATTCAGCTAAATCTGTCTGCAACAGTAAATTATCTGCCATAAAAATGAAAACCAGAAATGTAACACAACAATATATTGCCTGGCAGAAACTGTATGATTTATCAGGAAATTACTAAAGAGTTTTTGTATCTATTATTCTTGTTATACACTTTGTATATATATATTTTTCATTTACCTTATTTTAACTGTTGTATTATTGATGATTTTAAAGTCAAATAAAAAGTTTTGAAAAAAAAAATGAAAGAATATTAGCCAGTTCTGTGGCACATAATTTTAAAGCCCTGACTGATCCCAGCTGCTACCCATACTATCCAAGTTTGATTAGTGATAGAAAGAGAGACTTAAGCAATAAATGCTGTGTCACCCATCAGGTATGTGTGTGAGGGGATTTATAGTTTTGGTCCTCCACTTGCCACAGACCAAGAAACTTGCTGTTGGCAGTAGTAAAGGACCTGCAAAGAGGGGGGGGGGGGTCAACCAATTCAGCGATTGTAGCCTTCAAATTGTGTGTGTGTATGTGTGTGTGTGTGTGTGTGTGTGTGTGTGTGTGTGTGTGTGTGTGTGTGTGTGTGTGTAGGCACACATGCATAATGGGAGGGATGGAGGTATTGTAACTACCTAGGGTGATATATGTATTCATGTTATTCACCAGGGTTAGGGTTAGGACTTCCTATCAGAAAAAAAAATGATAGGTACTTGAATAATAGCTACTTGTGTTTGGCCTTGCTTTGCAGTAGATACTAAAATCATAGTCTGCTATATCTCTGATGACATAATAGAAATTATAAGAAACTCATGCTGCAAAGTATCCTCCTCATAAAAGTTAAACTAGCTGCTTTATCCTATTTTCTTTTCAAAAAGAATATGATGCAAGCAAGTTTTATGTTTAGCAATTTAAGAAGCCTAGGTACTTTCAGACATTTTCATTTGCAGTACTACCTCTCAAAGCATCTGCAAAACTGAGTGCAAATATAACATACTAGTAGACGCAGGTTGAATTCACAACACTTCCCAAAAGCAGTGCCACAAATTTTATGATGTAAATTCACCAAAATAGCCAAGCTTAAGGAGGACCACATATGGTGGACTACACCTATGCAACTCTAAATATATCACACTCAGGAATAAGGAAGCACTTAATGTATGTTCCAAAAAAAAGTTATGTACGCACCATAACGGTCCATGTTTGTTGCCCATAATCTCGCCTTCATTCTTGCTGGTTGGTTTGGAACCGAGCATGGATTCAGACTCGGCCTACTACTAAAACTCGAGAGCTTCCACTGGCTTGAGGCTCTACCCTATCCCATCATGCTTAGGGAAGATTACCCAGATCTTGTTTGCAAATTACTAACATATTTTGAAATTATAAACAAAATCCCAAGGTAATAGTTATTAGTCTATGTCTCATGAAACAAGAAGGGAAGCAGAGAACACAATTCACAACCAATAAAATTCCTCTCGATCTTCCAGAAGCAAAGGTTGGAGGAAGGAGGGTGGGACGCAAGAATGAAGGCAGATTATGGACAACAAACATGGAATATTATGGTGAGTACATAATTTCTTTATGTTACGTTGTCCTATCACGCCTTCATTCTTGCTGGTTGGAACAGTGTCCCTAGCACCTTCTTTCTTGGGTGCCTCAAGGGAATAAACTCTTCAGAACAGTGGAAACAAAGGAAGCCCTGTTCCAGGAGGCCACATCTACTTTGCAATGAGTGATAAAGGTATGAGGTTTAACCCATGTGGCTGCAGCACAGATTGAATCCATAGGTAATCTGGCCTGAAAGGCGGCCAACGTTGACATAGCTCTTGTTGAGTGGCCTCTAATTTTTCCTAGCAGTTGTTTATGCTGAGAGTTATATACATAGGTAATAGTGTCAGTAAGCCATTTTGACAAAGTAACTTTCAATATTGGTGCACCTTTTTTGTTTATTGAGAAGGAGATGAATAATTTGTCAGATTTTCTAAATTCCTTTGTTCTATGTAAGCAGAAGCGTAACTGCCTGTGGACATCTAATTGGTGTAGCTTATATTTTGCCTTGTTGCCATAGTTTGGAGAAAAGACAAGCAGGTCGATGGACTGACTGAAGTTGGTTTCAGAACATACTTTGGGAAGGAATGAAGGATTGGTTCTAAGACAGACTCTGTCTTTATGAAAAACTAAATAGGGAGGGCATATGGATAGAACATGAAGTTCTGAAACTCTCCTAGCTGAAGTGATGGCTATCAAAAAGACTGTTTTCCACGTTAGAAATTTTAGTTAGCAAGAGGAAGCTGGCTCATCTGGTGGAAGATTCAGGGTAGTCAGTACCAAATTGAGGTCCCGAGGAGGTGGTGGTTCCCTTATTGGAGGCCTTAGTAAAAAGGTACTTCTTAGGAAAGGTTTGCACAATCTGTGAGACATTATTTTTGATCCCATGTCTCTTATGTGCACATATGGTAGCTGCTGCTGCACCTTCATTAAAAAGTTCTGCTAAGAAACCTAAAATTGTAGTTATGGGAGCTGTGAAGGGGTCTATGTGATTCTTGGAAGCCCAACATGAAAATCTTTTCCATTTGCTAGCATAAAGCTTTCTAGTTGTTGTTTTATGAAATGAAACTATGAAGTGTCTCACTGCAGGGGTTATGTCTGTACACCTGGCTAAGATTGTAAGTGGAGCAGCCAAGCTGTCAGTTTGAGGGTTTGGATAGAGGGATGGAGCATTCCTGACTGATGAGTCAGAAGATCTGGTACTGGGTCCAGAATCCATGGCTCTTCTTGGAGATAGGGCCATAGGAAGGGGGACTAGATTTGATGAGGCCAGTACGGAGCGATGAGTATTAACCTGCAACTCAATGATTTGGCTTTCTGTAGACCTTTAGGGATTAGTGGAAATGGGGGAAGGCATAAAGAAGTCCTGGGGGCCAATTGTGAGCAAGTGCATCCCTTGCTGACTACCCCAGAGGAGGAATTATGGCAAGGTAGCTGCTGCATTTGGTGTTCATAGATGTATCAAAGAGGTCGCAGCAAGGCTGGCCCTACTTGCGAAAAATCTGGTTTGCAATTTCCTGTTTTAGGGACAACTCATGAGGCATTAGAATTGCTCTGCTCAATTTGTCTGCTATCACGTTGGATTTCCCCAAAATATGCACTGCAATCAGGAAACGTTGAGAGGAGACTGCCCATTGCCATACTCTTTGAGCCTCTCAACAGAGGGGATAGGATCTGGTTCCACCTTTTTTGTTGATATACCACACTACCGACATATTGCCTGTCTGTATCGAAATTTTACCTGTTGGAAGAGAGTTCTGGAATGCCTGCAATGCCAAAAGCACCACCTGTCATTCCCAGATAATGCCCCCCCCTATCTGGGAAGTGTCCGTGGTCACTGTAGCTACTGGCTGTGGAAGAGTGAATGGTCTGCCCAGAATTACCTTTGTGGATTGAAGCCACCAATGTAGGTCCTTCTTGCAGGAGTCTGTGATGATGATCTTGTGGGACATGAGTAACTCCTGCATGGACCATTGAGCAAAAGGTAACCACTATAGAACTCTCATGTGTAAACGTGCCAGAGGTACCAGCGTTATAGCTGCTGCCATAGTGCCTAAGACCTTTAAAACAAACTTTTCCTGAACCTTGTTTCTCAAGAGCAAGATGGAGACTTGATGATGCAGTGTCTGTACTCTGTCATGAGGCAGTTTTGCTACCATGTCTTCTGTATTTAAGTCTGCCTCTATGAATGCAATATGCTGTGATGGCAACAAGGCAGATTGTTCAAAATTTATGGTAATGTCCAGTTCCGAGCATATATGAATGGTGATGTCTCTTGCTTTGGTTAGTAGATGCCCGGTGGTGGCAGTGAGGAGCCAGTAATCTATGTATGGAAACACACAGAATCCTAGATGCCTCAGGTGAGCCCTGACTACTGCCACGCTTTGGTGAACACTCTGGGGGCTGTAGTGAGACCAAAGGGCAGAGCTCAGAATTGGTAATGACTGGCTCCCAGCTGAAAGTGTAGATGCCTGCTGGATTACCTGTCCATTTTTATAAAGTAGTATGCATCCTGAAGATCTATTGAGCACATCTAATGGTCTTTTCCCAGAAAAGGGAGAATAGATTGCAGTGTCACCATCCAGAACTTCGATTTTTTTACAGACTTGTTCAGCCTGCTAAGATCCAAACTGGGTCTCCAGTCCCCTGTTTTCTTTGGAACTAAATATAATCTTGAGTAAGTTCTGGATTTGATTTGGTCTGCAGGAATTTCCTGGATGACTTTTTTTCTAGCAACCTTTGTATCTCTTGGGTTGCTTAATCCCTTTGACTGGGTGGAATGTCTGGGACTGATTTTGATTGTAGGGGTGGGGAGGAGAAGGTTATGTTGTATTCCCTGGATATTATCGACTGTACCCATTTGTCATGAGTGATGTTCAGCCTGGCTTTTGGGTCCAGTGATAGTATGCCCCTGATTGCCTCCAGAGGTGGACAGGTGGGCCTCCTTTCAGGAGCACTGGAAGGGCCTGCCAGAGAACATATTTCTGTCACCTTGATTTTGTGGACCCCCTCTGCCACGAGGTCGGCATCTTCCATGATTGTTTCCCCCTCTACCCCTGGGGGGAAAATCACCATGTGCATCTGACAATGCTCTTTGGGTTTTCTAGAACCACTTTTTTTTCTCCCTTTTGGCCTGGAAGGGAGGGAAAAATGTACTCCCATGGCAGACAGAGTTTTGCCTTCCTGCTTGCACCTGGTCAGAGTCTAACTTTTGGCCCAAACTGGGATGATCCGTCAAAAGGGGCATTAATGAAGGAAGACTTGAAGGGCTCAGCAAACTCACAAAGGTGCATCCAGGAATGCCTGCTCAGAGCTATTCCTGTACCTGCTGGCCTACTAGCTCCATTGGCTGCATAAGAGATGAGCTGCATAGAGGAGTTGACTACAGAATTTAAGGTAGCAAGCTGGGCGGTCACCTTGTCTGACACCCCCACAGCTGTAGAACCTTGGAGGGTATCTTCTAGCTCCTTCAGGAGATCCCACTGGAGTCTGGTAAAATGAGTTAAGTAGTTCAGTGACCTGAGTGTAAAGGCCGCTGACGAAAATATACGCTTTCCATATCTGTCCATCATTCGAGATTCCTTATTCGGTAAATGGACAGATGAAGAAGTCTCAGCTAACTCCTTTTTGGTGGCCACCACCACCACTATAGCAGCTACCGGGACACCTTTGGTCAAGAATTCCTTATCAGATGGGGCAGTTATAAATTTGTTGGGCCTCCTTGGAACAGGTTCCACAGATTCTGGAGAGCCCCACTGCTTTCAACTTACTACTCCAAGGAGCTGATCGCGGAGACACCCAAGAGGTAGAAGTTCAAGACACAAATGCCTCCAGGTATACGGACTCATCCTCAGAACAGGTAAGAGCCTTCCAGCCACCTCTCTGCTTCAGGATCTCTAGGATGTCCGAGAAGGAGACCTCCTCAGAAGGTGACTGTGGGGACCCTTGTGAATCCTCTAAGTCTGTGTCTGAAGTGACAGACTCATCAGTGGCATCTAGATGTTTCCTCTTACATGTTTTCTTTCAAGGGACCTCCCCGGAGGAGTACTCTGGGGAGGTTTCAGAAGAAATGGTCTCACCCAATGGGGTGTCCTGTGACATAGGGTCTCTATGCCTGGGGGGAGGGGGTGGTAAGGATGCAGACTCTGGCAATTTTTGGGGAGGAATGTTTAGATCCAAGAGTGAAGCTGTCTGGGGTGTCAGCACTCTCCTCATGACCTTGAAAGCACCAGGCCCCTACTCTGAGGGAGCTCCTGGCTCCAAAATCCCAGGTGAGTGCCCCTAAACCAAAGCCGTAGGCTCCAAGGCCAATGTAGGTGCTGAGCTGACCCGTGCTGAGGCCCTGAGAGGTAGATTCAGATCCGACAACTGTCCAATCCGACTCTCCTCTCCAAACCCAGTGGGGGAGTGTTGGCTCCTAGACCCCTCGCTGGGCAACAGCACCAATGAGTTTGGAGCAGAAGATGGAGCTGATGATCCTGGAACAGGTCTCGGCTCCAACAGTTCCACTGCTATTGATTCCAAACACTCTGGCTCCAAAGCCGATGATTGGATCGGAGGAATTGGTACAGGAGTGGTAATGTCTGTCAGAGCTGACTCCACAGTGGGAGAGCTCGAAAGAATTTTGGCCAGCTCCAGTGTCCAAAGGAGCCTACTTACCACCTGCTCCATGTAATTGTCTAATAAACTCCTGGAAGATCAAGAGGAGTAGACTGAAGACTTGGCTGATTGGAGAATAGGTGAGTGTAGCACAGACAGGACTGGCTCCAAGACAGGGGACCGGCTCTGGCTATGGATCTCTATTGGTTCCAAATGCACAGCAGAACCAATGAGGTAGACTTCTCGGCCCTGAAAGCCTTTGGATCTGAGGTCGATTTTTTGGCTGCTTCTTCAATGTCTCTGAAGTTGGTGCCAAGGAAGATGCTCTTTTGGAGGACTTGTCTGATCTCAGTGAATGGGTCGAATTAGGGGAACTATGTTTCGCTTTAATTGCCTCTGAAAATGGAACCTTAAGTAAACCCCTAAATATCAATTTGTTTTTACATTCTAGTAAAACTCTAGAACTAAAACCATGACAAATAGCGCAAGATTCCTGCAAATGGACCACACCCAAGCAGTAAACACGACTGGTGTGTCCATCTGTCAGAGACATTTTCTGATTACAATTGTCACATTTTTTGAAGCCAGAAGGCCACTTTAGTATCCTTTGACATAATGCAACAAAGCATTATCTAACCAATGGCTTTCACTAACCAACAACTTTAGCTAACCAACGACCTTACCAGTGGTACAGAGGTACAGAGAAAGGCTTGACAAGAAAGCTCTACAAAAACAAAAAATGTTTTTTTTTTTTTTTTTTTTTTTTTTTTTTTTAACAAGGAAACACTAAACAGGAGAAGAACAACAGCAAGGGAATAAGGGACCAGAGGAGAGGCCTCTAACTTAAACAATGATCTATTCTGGTAAAAGGAGAGGTCTCTAAGTGAAATGACACTCCCTGAAAAAAAAGCAATGACCAAGGGGAAGGGAAGCCTTCTAACTTAAATGGGCTGAGTAAGGAGTTCCCTAACTTAAATGAATTCCTTAGCATAAAAAATCTAAAGGGATAAGACTGACTACTCAACACAATAAAAGCCTTAAACAACAAAGGAATATGACAGCTTGAGATAGGGAAAAAACAAAGCCTAGTGGGGATGAAGACCCTTAGGCAAACAAATAGCCAAAAGACGAAGCAAGTTTTCACAGCAAAACTATACTAACACTAGATATTATCAACTGGTATACCAAAAAAGCAATTTATCAGTAACAAGAATACAAAAAATCTTTCTACTTAGCCTGGAACCTAGTAGGAAGCACCCGATCTAGTTTAGCAGCAAACGAGATCTGGGTAATCTTCCCTAAGCATGATGGGATAGGGTATAGCCTCGAGCCAGTGGAAGCTCTCGAGCTTTAGTAATAGGCCTAGTTGGAACTGATGCTCTGTTCCGAACTCAACCAGCAAGAATGAAAGCAAGATAGGACAACATAACATCAAAGCTTTCCTTTAGCCCTGCATGGGCTTCTAAGCAGTTGTTATTGGGAAAAGTGCTATTATTAAAATGTGTGGTGCCTCTAGAATTTCTCAGCTGATACTTCTTGCGTAATGCAGTTTATCTCCTTATAGAAAATATAGGCATAAACATCATATAAGGAGTGCCTCAATAAATGCATCTTTTGTTTATTTCCTTGAGCTGCAGTATTTGGTTTCTTTGCTTCTGCTTTCCTGACTGTTGGTATTGTATAACCCAATTGATCATTACTTTTCCATTTTCAGTAATCCATTGTACTTAACACTTCCAATGTCATGCAGCTACCTGTAAGTTGTAATGCTTACAGTGTCCAGTGTAACAACCCTGCCACACTGTTACAACTTTCAGTATACAAGCCTTCAGACAAAATTGAGTAGCATTTTGGAACAGGAAGCACAGCTTTTCTAGTTCCATACAGCAGAACCTATGTTTGTCTGTATCTCCTACCTTTTCTGTGGATTGTGTGAACCATCACATAAGTAGTCTATCAGTAACACAGTAAAGGAGGGATTAAGGAGCAGCTGCCCCAGGTGAATGGTGTTAAGAAGAATGACCGTGAAGTGCATTTCCTCTGTTACTCTTTTTTGTGTCAGCATTTCTGAATTCAGGTACAGAAAGGGACTTCATCCCATCAGCGCTTTTTGTTTGGAAAGCTGAATCTATCTGATTACTATAAATCTAACAATCATTTTTTTACAGCTAAAAAAAAAAAAAAAAGCAAAAGTTGCTTTTCTGATGAAGACCCAAAGTAAGAGAGTGGATTTTTTTACTGCTCTACCAATAAAGAGCTGAAGAAAGGAGGGGACATGTGTTTGGTTAGTTTCGACAGCCAGTCTAATTATGTGGAACAGGCCTTTTTTCTTTGTTCTTCAAATGAAGAGCTAGGGAGGTGAGGTGTCAGATTGGAGAACAGCCATAATCACTACAAAAGTCAGCAATACATCTTACATCGACTGTCTTTTCAATTAAATTCACCTTGCCTGAACCATTTTTTATCAGATCCAGATCTCTCTCTCTTTCTTTCTATTTTTTTTGATTGTTTTATCCCAGTCATTGTGCTATTTATTTTAATTTTCTGCAATTTCCCTTTTTACCTGTTTGTTGGCCTATTCGGGTTTGATTTCCTTGAACTTTATTGTAGATGTTAAGGCAGTTTTTAGTATTTGCAGCTATTCTTATTTGTTAGTTTAATTTCTCCAAATGCTTAGTTTTTTCCATACCTTAACAGGAATGGGCCCTATTCCGAAGACAGGGCATAATTAAAGTTCATGAAGTCAGCTTTGCTTTGACATTTGATATGAATGCTCTTCTCAGCACATACAATATACCCAGAACTGCATTTTTTTTTTTTTTGCAATTCATAGGGGGTTACTTTTATCAGTAGCATATTTAGATATGGTTGAATATTCTATTTTATTAGCCTAGTGGGTCATACTACAACTGGATCTGTAAATCCTTATTCAACATTGCTGTAGTTTCTGCTTGCAAGTCTTGATATTTTACAAATGTATTTATCTTTCAGTTCATAAGACACAGTAGTCACTGGGTGCAGCAATTTTAATAAACAATGCTATTTCTGTCTTTTTCTCTTGAACTACCATATCTGGTCTGTTTGCTTCTACCTTTTTAGCCGCTGGTATGAGATGATCTCATATCATCATTACTTAGTCATTTTCAGCAATCTTTTACAGTTCCTGTTTCCATTTTTCTCACCTTTCTCTATGTTGTAATGTTTGTAAAGTCTCCATTGTAACAACTTTGCCACATTGTTATGTCTCTCAGTATACAAATTTTCAGCCATAAGTGAATTTCAACCTGCAAAACGATGTGAAACTGTTTATAATTTTGTACCACAAAACCTACATTTGTCCGTAACTCCTACCTCTTCTAAGGATTTTATGAACCATCTAGCATGGAATCCATTATCGTGGGCAGCCAATACTAACCTTTCATTTTTTGGTTTAAATTCACTTTGCCTGAGCCATTTACTCAACAACTCTTGGTCAAAATGCAGCTGTTCCAGCAGATCGCTATTCCACTTGCTATAATTGAGATTTTTCCATTTATCTATTCTTTTTTCTTGATCCTGTTCTTTGTATTCTTTCTTTTTCTTTTTTTTTTTTTTTTTGTACTTTCTGTTGCTACCCGATTTTTATCCATATTTTGATTTCCATGCCTGCTTTTCTCCTAAAGGCTTCTGGTCATTTTAAGTTTATTTTGTTCATATTTATGCTTTAAAACTTTCAATAAGTTTGGATCTGGTGAGGTCAACTAATATGTGTGCAATCCCACAATCACCATCCTATATGTATCGTCTATTTCAAGGAAGCTCATGCCTCCTTCAACTCATGGGTCATATAATATTGGCAAATGCTGTTTTTTGTAAATCACTGAGTGGGCATGAAGCAATTTTCTTGTTTTCCTGTCAAGCATATCCAGCTATTTTGTGGCCAGTCAGTCACCCCAAAGCTGTAAGTAAAAACAGGATGTTTAAGTTGATTTATAACTTGAACTTTATTCCAAGATGTCAAAGTAGTTTTCAGTATTAATTTCAGTCTTCTAAAATACTTCTTACTGAGCTTTATTCTCATTTTTATGCTGTTTCAAGATATTTGTACATCTCTTCTTGTTTCAAATCTTTATCATCATATTCCTCCCTATGTTTTTCTGTTTTCTCAAGTCTTCAGTTTTTTCCTTCAAATGTTGCTTTTGCACATTTGCCGAGACTAAATGACATTCCTATGTCATCTGAGAAGGTGTTCACAACTGGTAGATGTTCTTCCAGGTGTTTATCTGATGAGCTATACAGTTTTAGGTCATCCACAAAACGTAGATGAGATTTCCAATAACTTGATGACTTTCTTGAAGTCAGACTGAATCCATGACCTAGACTGCTGAGTAAATAGCTTAATGGATTGAGAGTAAGATAAAATGGTAATAGTGACAAAGAATCACCTTGAAATATTCCATACTGTATCTTCACATCCTGGATAGCAATTTGTTCTTTTTTGGGGATCAGATGCAAAGTGATATCTTATTTTCTATACTAACTACAATACAATTAACCAATGTGCGATGGATTGCGTACACCTATAAGTATTCTATAATCCAGGAATGAGGAATACTATCAAATACATTTTTGTAATCTATCCATGCCATATTGAGGTACCTGTTCTTTTTACAGGTCTCCATTATGGCTTTAACAAAAGATGATCTTTTATTTTAATTCTGTTCTATTTCCATAACTAATTTTTTATTTAAATGACTGTATACTTTGTCTACATCAGTTCCTGTATAGAACGTATAGGTTATTGGGAGACAGGTTATTGGTCAATAGTTAGGGTGATACACAGGGTCACTTTTAAGTATGAGTATGGTTTTCCCCATTGTTAGCCAGTCCAGTATAATTTCAGGGTGTGCATATACGCAGTGTTTACTCAAGATAAAATCACAGTGTAAAGATGTTTTCCAATAGGGAATCTTTCTTAAGTTTATCTCAGTAGCAGATATTTCATCCCAATCAATACCTTCTATAACAGAGTCCCTTAATTGTCCTTTTATTTATTTTATCCACCCAACCTCCTTATTTTGCTCACCTGAGTCTTCACAGATATTTCTCTAAAATACATTAATGTCTTTTATTCTGGAGGTATCTCAACTATTGCTGTTTTCTTTCTTTGTGTCATCTCTAAACTGTTCATTTTGCATCATTTCTTAATATTTCTCAGTGCATCTCCTAAGTATTTCAGCCTGCACAGAGATTTTTAGTTCATAGGTTCATAGGTAGGAACTAGGCTACTGGCCCAAGGGCCTACGTAAGCTTAGCCAACAAGGTTCCCTGACTTATGCCACCCAAGAAAGTTATTTTCCTGTGCCACCATTGAGCAGAGGCACAGAAGTGATCCCCGGGGTGTATTTCCTATTTCCCATTCACTCATCAAGATTTTTCTTGAAGAGTGCTAATGAAGAACTTTGCTTGACATAGATGGGTAGCCTGTTCCAGAGTATGGGAAGTCTCTGGGATAGGAATATATCCCTCCAGCATGTCCTGCTTATTGTGGTGACAAGGTTTAGGTCCCTAGAACATGTAGCTCGGAGGGATTGGGATTTCTTTAGGTGTAGCATGTCCAACAGCTCTTGGTTTGACATAGCTTTATATGTTAGGCAGAGATCACCTCAGAGTAGGCAATATGCTACGGAGTAAAGCTGGAGCTTTTGAGGCAGTCAGTGTAGGGCATTTGTTTGAGGCCAATAATCCTCTTTGTGAGGTACTTCTGTGGCCTTTCCAGCTACTGCAGATGTCTTATGAGGTACATTCCAAAAGGGGCGCTGTACTCTATAATGGGTCTAATGAGTGTCGAGTAGAGGGGAACAATGACCTCTTTTTTCCTGGATGAGAACCCTTTTATGATGAGGTGTGCCACGTAGAAGGACTTCCTGAATACTGTGGCGATGTGACTATCAAAGGAGAGACTACTGTCCACCTGGGTCCCAAGGTCTCATCACACATTCGGTGTTAAGTAGATTGTTGCCTGTGTTGTAGTCCATAGGTACAGAGTTTTTTTCAAAGGGGATGACACTGCACTTTTTGGCATTGAGCTTGAGGCCATGGCTCTGACACCAGGCATCTGTCTCAGTGAGGCCCTTCTGTGGGATGTCCACATCATTTGGGGACTTGACTATGGCTCCTAGTTTGCAGTCATCTGCGAACTTCGCTAGCCAGAGGCCTTCTGTGTTAGCCTGTATGTCAGAGAAGTAGATAAAAACAGGAGAGGTCCCAGGTTGGAACCCTGTGGTACTCCACTTGTCACTGCTTTGAGGTCAGATTTGGAGTCTGCAACTTTTACAGTGTGGGTTCTGTCAGTGAGCCAGTTGGCAACCCATCTTGTGATGTAGGGATTTGTACCTAGTTTAGTGAATTTAGCTATAATTCCAGAATGGGGGATGGTGTCAAAAGCCTTAGCGAGGTCAAGATAGGCTGTGTGAACCACCTTACTCTCATCTACAGCTTTGGTGACTGCCTCAAAGAAGTTGATCAGGTTCAGGAGGCATAATCTGCCTTTCACAAACCCAAACTGGGTGGGATCCAGAGTTTGGAGGTTACCAATGTCTTTGTTTATGAGTTCCATGATGATACGTTCCATGGCCTTGCAGACCAGGCTCGTCAGGCTAATAGGTCGATATTTCTCGGGATCAGTGGTGGCTCCCTCTTTGTGGAGTGGGATAACTGTTGCTGTGCACCATTCAGTTGGCACAAAGCTTGATGTGAGGCTATTATTGAACATGGTGCTTAAGTGGGGAGCCAGTTTGTTCTGAAGTTTGTGTAAAACACAGTCTGGCCTTGAGCCATGGATGCTGTGTTTTCGGCTACCTGCGTAGTTGTGATTACAGGGACTCTGCATTCTTCCTGTATAGATATGGGCCCTTTAGTGGGTGAGGGGGGGGGGGTAAAGTTAGCACTGAACCTATCTGCCAGGATGTTGGCAATATCAGTTGGTTCTGTAATTTTCGTACCTTTGTGCTGTAACTCAGAGCAGATCTGGGTGTTGCCATTGAGATTCTTGACATAACTATAGAATGCTTTGTGGTTGTCCTTAGAATTAGTGACAATTTTGTTTTTGTAGCTAACTTTGGAGGATCTTATAAGGGATCTTAGTTTCTTACTGAGGCTGACCAGGGAGCTCCTCCACTCATGGGATTTTACCCTCTTTTGCAACAGTTTCTTCCTTCTGTTGTACAGTTTGTTTATGGCAGGGGACCACCAGATTGGCTTCCTTTTTTTGGAGGATAGCATCTTGTTTCTGTTTGGGATAGCATGATCCATGCACTCATGTAAGTCCTTATAGAGTGCATTTGTGTAGGATTCAGCAGTTGTAACTGTATTGTCCATCTACATGGGTGTCATGAAGTTCACCACTTCTGTTTTAAGACGCATGAATTTGGCTTTGGAGAAATTGTTTACCGTGGTTTCCTTAATGGGGGGTGGGGGCGGGCTGTGGATATCAAGGGTGATTAGCTTATGGTCGGATCGGACCAACGAGGAGCTGACTTCAGGTGTGGAACACCGGTCACTCATGTTGGTAATGACTAGGTCTAGGATATTGTTGCCCCTGGTGGGGGTGTGGATAAGTTGATCCAGGGCATTGGAGTTTATGAATTCCAGAAAGCGTTGAGCTAAGGAGTTGGTACATGAGTAGTTTTTCCAGTTAATGGCGGGGTAGTTGAAGTCGCCCATTATTAGGGTGTTTTGTTGAACCCTAATATTTTCCAGTACATCAAGAAAAGAGGAGTGTCAATCCTGGGGCATGGTGGGGGGTCTGTAGCAAGCTACAATTTGGATTGCAGTTTTGCCCAGAGTTAGTTGCACTTGGATAACCTCGGATGCATTATGCTGAGCAACTAGCCTGGAGGTGTGGATATCCTTAATGAATATGGACATACCTCCGCCTTTGGTGTTTCGGTCCAGGTTACATGGCCGAAAAGTGTGGTATGAGTTATAGCTTGGTAGTGCAGGGGTGCTCTCTGGAGCCTTGAATCAGGTCTCAGTCACTCCACAGATATCAATGTTCTCCATTTTAAGGAGTACCTCGAGTGAGTGCATTTTGAGATTTAGACTTCTAGCATTGAGCAGCATTACCCTCAGTTTTTGCTTGCCTGTTGCTGTTACGGTGGTGAATTCATTTGAACCTTGCCTAAAAAAGGCACTATAGGGGCATCAAGAGCCTTAGCCATTATTTGGAATCCCAGGGATGACAGGTGCAGGCCATCTGTGGCAAAGCATCGTGGTCTGTCAACCATGTAATCCCAAGCAGACCGATGCTGGATCCCCTTAGAATGACACCAGAAGCTTAGCCAATTGTTGAAGTCAATCATTTTGTCCTTGTACTGCAGTATCATTCTGGGTGATGGCAGAATGCTACTCAGGGCTAGGGTCATACCTGCCTGGGCTACAAGATTGGAGAGCTCTTCCATGTCTCTTTTCATGTAGTCCAGGGAGGTACATCTCAGGTCATTCATACCAACATGGACAATGACAGAGTCATATCTGTACTTGTTGTGGAGTGGCCTGAGTGCGTGGGTTATGTGGCGGATCCTGGCACCCGACAAGCAGCTGACAGTAACCTTCTCCTTGTTTAGCCTGGTGAGTGGGACATCAGTGTGCCTGACTATAGAGTCACCTATGACTAGTGTGTTGGGTACGTTGTTTTGCCTTATTGGCTGTGGTTGAGTGGCACACTGAGTCTATGGGCTATGTGTCATTTGGGTTGTGTTGGGGGATGGAGGTTACTTGCTTTTGAGGTCTCTGTTGCTTAGACAGATTATTATTGAGAGCCTCCGCAAATGTTTTGTGTTACTAAGTGTGGATTTTGGTGGTGTAGATTTAGTGAGACTATGTGATGAGTGTGGTGTGGTGCAAATGTTTGTTTACCTTCTCCTCATGACTGTCAATTTCAGTCTTGGTTGGAGAGAGCTTTACCTCCAGTTTGGCTAGATAAGTGCATCTCTCACAGGTTGTAGTGTTGGGTGGTAGGAGGAGAGGGTTGTCTGTGTACATTAGGCAATTTCTACATTGCCTCAAGATGCCCAGATTCACCAGATAGAGAGGAGAGAACACTTGGAGCTGACCCTTGGACATGCCTGAATAAAAAACTATTTTCCTGTAGATAAGTGAGGAAAGTGAGTACAAGAACTGTTTTTCTCTAAGCAAGTGAGAAAAGTAAGTACAAAAACTGTTTTCCTCTAGGTAATGAGGAAGAATGAGTGCTATAGTAATTAGTAGCTTATTTAGTGCTTACAAGTTCTGAACAAGTGCTGAGCACGAATAAGCAAATTTAAGTGCTAAAACTAAGAATCTGTATCTGCACTAGACGAGTTACAGGACAGAAACAAGTGCAAATGTAGGCTTTCAAATCAGAAAGTTGAGAGAGATGGAAGAGATTGCCCAAACGACCAATAACTACAATTTCTGGGCCAGAACCACTCCTTATGTGGTAGACAGGTTACCTAGTGCTTACCACTCCCACTGATAAGCTAGAAGGCTTCCCTCCAACACAGAAAGGCTTGGGGGGCTCAGAAGCTTACATACAGTTCTGGATACAGCAAATCTCTATCTGGAACACTAGTTACAGGAAAGGTAGGAAACAGGCTTACAGTTTTTTTTTTTTTTTTAGTTTACAGTAGAGGTAGTGTAATTCAAGTCCTGATCAGTTTTTACCCTGTATTTTTATCTCCTTCACTTTTCTAATATTTTTTACATTGCTTTCCTTTTCTGTATTCTTCCAATAAAGATACTTCTTTTCTTAACTGTTTCTAGTCAGTGTTTCCATGGTGGGGATCCATTTGCTTCTTTATTTTTCTTTCCTAATTTATGCTTTCTTTGTTATACCTTGTCTGTTATTAATTTCATTTCACAATAATATACTATGTAAATTTCTGTTTTATAGTGTGGATATCTCTTAATAGTTCCAATTACTTTATTAATTTGGTTTATTAATTTTTTGTCAGCCCATGTCTTAGTCAATTTTGGAAGAGTCTGTCTCTCATGCATATTATTATATTTATCCATTTCTTAAAAATCAGCAGGTCTTCTCTTTAAATTATTTTCTTCCTGCGTGAAACTTTCTTCCACTGTGTGTTCGCTTTGAAATGACTATGACATTTCATTTTGTGAAATGTCTTTATTGCTTTCAACATTTAACTGAATTAATAAGTGATTTTCTCTACCATTGCATTGCTCTACTTCCTCTGCCACTTTTCACGCTGTACCTTTTTTTAATAAATCACCATTTTATCAGGGATTACCATTCAAATACTTCACTTTGTAAAAAGATCTATCACTTCATTTTCAGTTTCTTTCATTTCTGTATCAAACTGCTTTCTTGTCACTATATTAGTCTTCTGTGTTCCTGTTCTCTTTTTTGTAGCATTTATCATATATGGGTACATTTGCCTATATGTATTTTCAAAATTTTTGAATTTGCTTTAGGATTATTTGGTTTCTTTTCTGCATATAAATTACAACATAATAGGTCTTGCTTCTTCTTCTCTCAGGTCCATTCTTTTCTGTTTCTCTAATATTGCAACTACCTGTGGACTTTTTTTCTTTCTCTATTAATACTTAATTTTTACTTATATTTCCAACTTACTCAATGTTTTCTTGTCTATGTGTTTTGTGTTTTGTTTTTATTCATTCAATTAATGACCTTAAATAGGCATCTATAATGATTGACAATTTTTGATTTCAATAGAAATAATAAAGACCATTTGACCTAAACCCATTTGATCGAAATTTTATTTGATCAAAAAACAGTATTCAAGGCATAAAACTGGGATTTGTCCCCCTCCCCAATGTTTTGCGACCCTGGAGTTGGTATATATAGTTAGGGGGGTGTGTGGGGGTGTTAAAAGAAGAAAAATAACACAAAAGTACAGACTTTAAATGAAAATAGGTGGGGGGCTTCACCCACCAAACCCCCCATACACCCCCCTTAACTATATATACCAACTCCAGGTTAGCACGACATTGGGGAGGGGGACAAATCCCTGTTATCTGCCTTGAATACTGGTTTTTGATCAAATGAAATTTCAATCAAATGGGTTTAGGTCAAATAGTCTTTCAATCAAATGAAGTAGACCCATAAATATATATATATATATATATATATATATATATATATATATATATATATATATATACATATATATATATATATATATATATATATATATATATATATATATCAGTTTTGCTTTAGTGGAATTTAGTAAGCAATGGGCCTACCACATGTGGGTATCCAAAGGCTTGAAGAAGATTTCAGTTCAAAACAAAATCTCCATTAATTTCTCTAAGTCTTTTGGGTTTCTAATACCATTATGGGAATGGACGCCATTCCTAAGTCAAGGTATGATTAAAGTTCATGAAATTAGTATTGTTTCAGTCTTTGATGTTAGTTGAAAGTGCTCTTCATAGTGCTCCAAACATGCCCAGAAGTTACTCCTTCTGCATTTTATATGTAGTTACATGTATCAGTAGCATATCTAAATAAGACTGTAAATAAATTTTTATGAGACCCGTTGCTCCTACTACTATTGAAACTGTTTTGGTATCCTTCTTCCATATTGCCTTCATTTTTGCCTGCAAACCCTGATATTTTATGACTTTGTGTCTCTGTATGTAGGTCACTGGGCATAGTAATTTCAATGATCAATGCAACTTTTGTCTTCTTTTCATGGACTACTATATCTGGTTTTCCTGTATCTAGTTTTTGAATTGTTGGCAATGGGTGATCCCATGTGATATAAACTTCATCATTCCCTATAATGCTTTGTCGATCATGTTTCCAGTGCTTCTCAGCTACTTCAGTATTGTAATGTTTTCATAATCCCCCAGTCAATAGTCTTGCCACATTATTCTACCTTTTGGTATACAGGCCCTTTGCTATTAGTTTACCACATCCAGCAACAAGATGTGTGGCTGTTTCTAGTTATGTTTTACAGAACCTGCATTTGTCTGTTTCTCCCATTTGCTCAATGGGCTTTGTAAACCAATATGCTCATAGTTCACTATCCTGGGTTGCCAATATTAACTTTTCATATTTTGGTTTAAATTCACCTCTCCTTAATTATTTCTGCATTAGATCCTGATCGATATGAGGTTGTTCCAGGAGTTTTCTATACTCACAACTATATCTACACCTTTCCCACATTTCTTCCCTTCTCATCTGATCCTTCTTGTATCCTTTCTATTATTTTGACACATTCAGTTACTGCCTGATTTTATCTACTTCTGGTTTGGTTTCCATTCACACTTGACACTGATATGCTTCTGCTAAAGTAAGCAGAGAAGTCATCTTAGACTTGTTCTCTTCATGTTTCCAAACTTTCACTATGTTTGGATCTGATCAGGTCAGCAGATATGTATGGAGTTCTATGACTGAAGATCTATACATGTAATCAGTTTTGAGGAGATCCATACCTCCTTCAGAACAAGGAATACATAATCTTGGTACACACTGATTTTTATATATCATTTGATAAGCGTAAAGCATTTTTCTTGTTTTCCTGTTCAACTGATCAAGCACCTTTTGGAGCCAGTCAATCACCCCAAAACTGTAAATTAGAACAGGAAGATAAAATTGGTTTAAAACTTGAACTTTCTTCCTAGATGTCAGGGCTGTTTTCAGTATTAATTTTAGTCTTCTAAAATATTCCTTACTGAGTTTTGTTTGCATTTCTTCATGTTTTGTTGTCAATGTGATGATTGGGGAGAGATGGGCGAAGGCTGCCATCCTAGTCAAATAGAATTTAATATCTAATTCTATCAACTGTATAAATAAATGCAAAATACAGACTTGTGTTTCAAATGTAAGAAAACACTGAAATGTAGAACTGCAAAATATGTTACAACATTGCTCTCTACTGGCCCAGTGAAGCATGTTGTATCCTTTCATGCTAGAATTTGGCCCGAGGGTGGCTGGATGAAGATTTCATGCCCATTGTTTTAAGGCTAAAGTTTATTTCTAGAATTTAGATGTGGAAGGTGCTTTATTGCTTTAGTTTCTATTAGTATATACATGTGAAATGTCTTCTATTGTTGTAAGTTTCTGTGCAGGTGTTAGATTGCTAAATAATGCAGTTTGTGGCCTGAGAACTCAGACCAGGTGTTAAGATGATGCAATATGAATACTGGGAAAAACCTAAGTGTCAAAAATGATCTAATTTTAGGGTGGGCCTTAGAGACATGTTTGTTAGTAATGTTTAAATACTATTTCTCACAAGAGACCTGGAGCATTTTGATCTGGACATCTAACTTATCAGCACTCTGCTTATGCTCACATGTAATTTTTAGCACTGTGATATCTTGTAGGAATAGTTAAAGCTAGTAAAGATTAATTAGGTATTTTTCTTTGAAACCAGACCTGTCCTGCTGTATTATTTTAAGTTTATGTGTGATCTGTTAACTCTTAGATATCTCTGTGGTGTAGTAGATTTGTCTTGTGTTTTAATTATTCATTATTAAATATTTTTAAAGCCTTCTACCTGTGGCTGGTTTGTGTAGAGATGAAGTATGCTTTAGAGTACATTATATATTTATAGTTTACTGTCTAAGCCCTTCCAATAAGCCTTAGACTGTATAGTCACATTACCATTGGATATTAGTATTGCACAGTAATAATTGGGCACCCTTTTAATGGCCTTTTAGTAGCTGATATTATTAACTGGGTGGTGGCAGGAATTACTACCATATAGTCTGGGTAAAGGGGCACAGTTGGAGAATCTGTGTCAGCCTTTCCCAGGCGTGTCTGTGAAGTTGTATAAATACTTATCTCAAAGTGTGTGTGTGTGTTGTGTCAGCTACTTGGGCAGGGACACGAAGCACTGGTTGAACATAGAGGGTACTGGAGGTTTTAGCTTGCCCAGTTAAGCTGAGACCTGGACCCTATAGCTGTGCCAGTGGGGAGTCTTATTGCTGACCTGGTGAGCAAGGGAGCAGCCAGCCCCAGACTGACTGTGAAATCTGTGTGCACTTAAGGGAAATTGTACTTTACTGTGTGTATTAGTTATCCTTTACTCTTCAAGGAGACGACCTCCCTGGTGTTAGTGGTGAGGATTGAGGCTCCGTGATTGCTGGGCCAGGGCATGGTGGTCACAGTCAATCCTTCATTGATTCCCAAATATTTATACTCTCTGCCCTGTTCGAGTTCTTTATATCACAGTCCTCTCCCGGACTGATATTTTCTTTCTGCTGCAGCTTTCCTGTTTTAAATATTACTTTTGCACATTTATCAAGACCAAATGACATTCTTATATCATATGAGAAAAGTTTTATTCTTTAGCAATGAGGCATGTCCTGCGGTTATCAATACACATGAATGACATTCCTACAGGGTCACAGTATTGAATAGATGATGTGCTATTCGGCTCATTTCATCAATGATAATGGAATAGCTAGAAAATATCTGTGTGTCATGATAATCTCAGGAAGGGAACACATCACCCATCCCATGACTGCCAGTTCAATGAAGCTGCTGTAGTTGTGCACAACTGACACTCCAGTGACACTGGCTTACATACCTCTCTGAAATCTCCCTAATTTTTAGGGGCAACCTTGATTTTAGTCTTGAAGTTGCAGTGACCTTCACTAAAATCAGTCATACATTGGATTATAATCAACAAATAACAGCACTGATTGCAATTACAGACCTCAGAAAGTGTATGTTAATTCCTGTATGTATACTTTACCAACTTTCTAAATCAGTGCAACTAATATTTAAAATGCGTCCTTGATTTTGATTTATTATCACAGAATATTTTTGAATGTGTCCCTAATTCTAGTGCAGACAGGCTGAGAGCTATGCTGGGTTATTTGTTGGACTCCACTTTGCAAAATGTGGTTCTACTGTGAAACTTAACGAGTAGCCTTTGTTCAGATTATATTATTTGAACTTAAAAAGCAAACATATTCTGATACCGAAAAGGAGAGGCTTGTTATCAGTCAAACAGAGGGATAGGATAGAAATAAATCCAAAAGGAAAACAATGGTTTGGCCACAAAAATACATAAAACCTACTTCTATTAGTAACATAGCAGTGACAAAGTTAAGCCAAATGGATGACTGACTGTACTTAATTTTCTAATGTGAATCTGCTGCATATTTTATTTAAGCATGGTTAATACAGAGGTTAAGAATATTTCCAGCAATTCTAAAAAAATGACAGCATTTGTTTATGCAATAATAAATGGAAACGATGTTAATAGGGTACTTTTCATTTACAATCAGTTATTACTACAAATTGCAGAAGGTGTTGCATTGATACATTATATTCTCAGTCGTGGAGTGTATGCAATGTACCATGTACATCAGAAGAGCCACAAAACAGATACATTCCATCTCATACAAGAATGACTGCAGCTGGGCTAGGCATGGGGTACTGAGATCAGACTTTTAGTATTCAGATATTCTCTTTATTGGATTCTACACTGCTGTGCTGCCTTCTAAATGGCAATGCTTTGATGCCAAAGTACTTCGACTGTTAAAATGAGATGAGACCAGTGTCCTGGGGATGGGAGGAGTTACTAAGAATCAATTACTAAAGTGGTTCTCACAGACAGCTTTGAGGTGTGAGGTCATTAGTCTAATTGCTGGCTAGGGCTTGTATGACATACAACATAAAATGAGCTGTCTGCAACACAACGCTCACCTGCTGCACCGGTTCACTGCTGCATAAAGGAGACAAACACTAACTTCAAAGGTAAAGAATAATGGCACTTTTTATGAAGATTTTAACTGTTTTAGGAGAAAGAAGTGTCATCTGTCCACCCAACCACCCATGATGAGGGAACTGATGGAAAACTATATTGATGAAAAAGAACCAGATTAAAGATAGAATCTGATGGTGTTGACTCATAAATGGCATTGTCAGCAATTCACTGACACCCACGGGATTAATGTTTTAGTTTCAGATCATGAAGTGTCTTGCTCTATATCTTAGAAAAATCATAGCCTTGTAGAGTGTTTGGGAAAGATGCTACAGACTACCTGATTTGGTTGACAAAATCAAATGCCACCTTGGGATGTAATATTTTTTGTTCTACCAGTTTGTGAAGTACAAGGCATTTGAAGTTTATTGGAACTTGCATCTCACTGTTATAAAGTACTACAACTATATACTAACACCCCCACATATGTGTTTACAAACAGATATGTTCAATTACTCTTGAAATATTTATAATTCTGCCTTAGTTGTAATTCACAGAATACTTAATACATTAATTAATTCTACTCATGGTTATGGAAGTAACTTGAAAAAAATTCAGAATCAGTCATACACATTTTTGTGGATTTCTTGTGTTCAGAATGCATGTGGCATTTTATAATCCACATGATTATTAGCCACTTGTATATGAAGATATAAGGAAATTCCTTACAGTGCGTAAGATTTAAAAACAGATGACCCTGAAAGCCTTTCATTGCAAAATGCACAGAATGAATGAAAAAGTGAACTAAAATGCATGGCCAGCATTCATATATTATTCACCTCCTGAATAGCATCTCACCCATTTTTGTGGCATTTGGGTTATACTTCACAGTATGGCTTCCACTGGCAAGCCAAGTCATCCCTTTGTACCTTTGTATTAGTTAATACCCACTGCTTTAGAATTAAGTAATATCTTAGTAAGTCACTGTTCCAGACAGATGGCAAAAAAACAAAGAAATGAAGACTATAAAGACATGAGAAACATATTTCCAATATCAGGGAAAGAAAAATGTTTTTGTTGCAACTGTTTAGCAGGCGCATGGGACTTGCTGTCATTCTTCATCAGAAATGTCTTATTAATTCAATACAGAATAGCTGATGCCACAAGTATAATTTACTTCTTTCTAATCTCTGGCATAGGTCACCATTCTGACAGAAGTCATGCAAAATTAGTGGTTTGTGCAGTCCTACAACTAATACCTTCATATGGCTTTATTATAGAAACACAGATAGTTATGGCTGTAATTAGATAGCATTGTGGCAGAATTTTTATACAAGCCTTAAGTCAGCCTCTGAAAACTGAACATAGACTTTACAGCTATATGAACTGACAGTGAAAGCCACTAACCTGGTCTTGTAGCACTTTATATAATGTTTGTTCAGTGTACGTACACTAAACCAATGATTGCCCCAGCTGCATCTTTTGCACCTTTGATTTATTTTAGTTTCCTTGTTAACACTTTTACCGCAGACTCAAAAGATTTCAAGAGATCACAAGCAAATTGTTTCTTTATATTCTTTGCATGTACATGAAGCGGACTAGTGTATTTTACCTGTCAGTGTCTTATATCATATATCACTTCAGATCTCTTCCATTCATGCACATTCTAGTGAAGGAGACAGGTCCTCATTTTCCTATATATGGTTTTATTTTAATATGTATTTTCTTCTGATAAACACTTTCTTTAAAATTCTTTGTTGTTCTTGTCTGATCTTTTAAATTCTGCTGACTCAGACCCTGCTTTTTTCCCTCTGCAGAAATGGACACACTACTGCAAGCAAAGTTTGGTCAAAGCCTCATAAAGAACGTGTGTATCTGTGATAGAAATATTTCTACTTTACAATGCCCTGCTTGCTGCCTTGACTATCTGCATTGCCAATCTTGATGTGTCAGAGGCTTTCTTTCCTCATTTTTGCTGACCCATACAAACTTTTTTATGTACTTCTGCCCATTACTGCTATTATGCCTGCAGGATGAATGATCTACCTTGGACAATGTAGCTGTCAGACCTCCAGCCAGTATGCACCATCTCATCTTACTCAGTGTTCCCTACATTTCACTGTGATGAATTCATTATTGCAGACTTTCTTGTTATTTGCAAAGGGACATAATTTTCCTTCTGTGACTGCTACAAGATGAATTACAAAATTCTTTAAAGAGGACAGGGCCCAGCAGTGGATGCTGTGCTACAGCACTGTTTATATGTCCCATATGAGTACAGTTAAGCATTTCCACCCTCACTCGCATATCCATCACCCAGTTATACCTCACAATCACATCCTGAATCTTATGCAGACCATATGTATTGCTAGTTAGCCAGCTAAGCAAATGATTTAGAAGGTATTGACTTATTTTAAATAGCTCCAATGGAAGTCCCATCTTACCCTATTATTTACTTACTCTGTCAAAGAAATCCATCATGTTTGTCTCCTAGAATTTTCTCCTAATATCCTTGTTTCTTCCACATGAATTATGGTTGCCATAAGGCTAGCAGCACACTTCTGCTGTTACTACACTGCATTCCACAGGCATTTATTAATTTTTTATGAAAAATAAATACATTATCTTTCCTAAATCATAAGCTATGTCTCTCTCAGCTAAAAAATTTGTACAGAAATGTTAGAAGAGCTGCTTATCTTTTAAAATTCCATCTGACTTGTTGACTATGCTAAGCATTATTCCGTAACTGTGCTTGTTTTCTCATATGCAACATTTTTCAGTACTCTTATTCATGTAGATTTTCCTACTTGATTTACCTCAGCACTGTTTTTGTGCCATGTCTTAAACTGAATTGTTAGAAATGACACATGTTATGTGTATCAGCCAACCCCCCACTCCCACACACACCCATACACCTATTTTACCTTCCACTTTCAATATGAGAGTCAATAACTTTATTATTTCCTTACACGACTGTAACCAAGATACTAACATTCAAATACCCTGATGTGGCTTTGGAATGTAAGTATTCCTTCAAATTATATGTGTGCTTACCAGCTTAAACATTCAGTAGACCATGTGCCTGAAGTACATGTCAGACAATGGTTTTATTATGTATTTAGCACCATTCAAAGGCCATCTTCATCACACATCCAATATGTCCCATTACATCATATCACATGCCTTTTACACAGTCATTATTCAGGCCCATGCTTAATCTCTGCTTCTTGAAGTGAAGTAACTAAAAAAACATCTAGTGAGCAGAATGCAATATTAAGCACAAACATATGAGACTGCAACTGTCTATTAATCAACATGAATTACTGAGTCTGAATTAAAAACATACCTCTCGACTGTAGTGATTTTCTCAGAGTATTCAGATATTTGGCTCATATTTTTGGTCTGCTCCTCATAACATTTGTGATTTTCTGGATTTTTGTGACAAATCAGTATGAAATGAATTCACAAAATAATGACATTCTTTTGAGTTTCAGACTTCATGTCATTCAGAAAATACATGGTAACACAACACGTTTTATTTTAACAACTTTCAAAGTTTACAAGAGCAATATTTAAACTATATCCCTATTTCTGGGCCTTTGTACCAGCATTATTTTTGGCTTTGTCCAGATTTCTTGTGTAAAGAGGTTGAGAGCTCTGATTAAATACACTGTCTGGTAAAAAATAAACAGTGCTGAAATAAGAAGTTATGTACCTACCATAACGTTCCATGTTAGTCGTCTTCTCTCGCCTTCTTTCTTGCTGGATGGGTTCGGAGCCGATCCTCGGCTCCGACTCGGCACTTGCTAAGCTCGAGAGCTAATTTTACCAGCTCGAGGCAACCCTATATCCCATGATGCAAGGCGGAGACTACTCAGATCTCGTTTGGTAGCTAAGGAAATTAGGAATATATTCTTCCAACTGAAAAGGAGGAAGAAAAAGTAACAATACTAAAAATGACAATCATAATCATCATAATCCTCTGAAAAGGATCAACCTAATCTAGTGACACTAGAAGCTGATTAGCTAAAAAAAGGATAAAGCCTCTTAATAGAAGAGGCATAATCTTCTCGGTCTGACCAGGCTAGGGGGATGGAGGGCGGGACGCAAGAAAGAAGGCGAGAGAAGACAACTAACATGGAACGTTATGGTAGGTACATAACTTCTTAATGTTAAGTTGTCAATCTCGCCTTCATTCTTGCTGGATGGGACCGTGTCCCTAGCACCTCTATTCTGGGTGGCTCAATGGAACAGACTCTTGAGAACGGTGGAACCAAAATTCGCTCTGTCTCTGGAGGCCAAGTCTAATTTGTAATGTGAAACAAAGGTATAAGGAAAGGCCCATGTGGCTGCTGCACAAATAGTGTCGATTGGAAGTCTAGCCTGAAAAGCTGTAGATGTAGAATAATTTGGGAAAAACACTGGAAGATCAATGGATTGATTTAGGTTCGTCTGCGATGCCACTTTGGGTAAGAAAGACGGATTAGTCCTTAGAGATACCCTGTCTTTGTGGAAAATTAAGTAGGGAGGATGAATGCAGAGAGCATGAAGCTCAGATACTCTCCTGGCAGAAGTAAGGGTGACTAGAAAGAGTGTCTTCCAAGAAAGAAATTTCAACGAACAGGCAGCTGCAGGTTCGAAAGGGGGGAGAATCAAGGATGTTAAAATTAAATTTAGATCCCACTGTGGTGGGGGGTCTCTAATCGGAGGTTTAAGTAAAAAGATACCTCAAAGGAATGCCTTGCAAAGTTTATGTGACATAATGTTGTGGTCCAAAAGGCCTATATGAAAATTTGAAATGGCTGCCAGCTGAACTTTTACTGTGGAGGAAGAGGATCCTGAATGAAAAATCTAAGCTAGGAAGTCCAAGACCGAATGAATCAGAGCAGTATAGGGGGTCTATGTTCCTAGCTTTTGCCCAGAAGGAGAAACGTTACCATTTACTATGATATCCCGGATGGGATTAGAAATCATAGGAAGCCTGGCTAAGGATGGAAGTGGAGCAACCAAGCAGTGAGGTTGAGAGAAGGTATGGATTGGTGCAGCTGCCCCGACTGGTGGGTCAGAAGATCTGGAACCGGGTCCAGATGCCATGGCTGTACCAAGAGATAACGATGTAGGAATGGAAACCATATCTGTCGAGGCCAATAAGGGGCAATGAGAATCAACTTGACTCTCAAGGCGGTTGCTTTCTGAATTACTTGAGGTATCAGCGGAAAGGGGGGAAAAGCATAAAGAAGTCCCCGGGGCCAATCTTGGGTTAGAGCGTCTCTGGGGGGATGGCCTGGAAGGGGGAAGAGAGAGAAGAAGTCTGGGCATTTGCTGTTTTGAGGTGTAGCAAAAAGGTCGCAGCAAGGAAGGTCCCACTCCTGAAAAATCCCTTCCGTCACTGATTGTTTGAGAGACCACTCGTAAGGCATGAGAATAGCTCTGCTCAACCTGTCCGCTATGATGTTGGATTTCCCGGGGATATGCGTTGCTATCAGAAAATGCTGAGAAGAGATTGCCCATTGCCAAAGTCTGAGAGCCTCTCGACACAGTGGATAGGACTTGGTTCCGCCCTGTTTGTTGATATACCACACTACGGACATATTGTCCGTTTGGACTGCAATAGTTCTCAAGGGAAGAGAGTCATTGAGGGCTTGCAATGTTAAAAGCACTGCTCTCATCTCTAGGACATTTATGTGCAGATGGTATTCGTAAGGTTGCCAAGTGCCATGGACAATCCTGCCCTGATAATGCCCCCCCCCCACCCGATCAGGGAGGCATCCGATGTAACCGTGGCGACTGGGGCAGGAGGAACAAAGGGTCTGCCCTGATGGACTTGAGGGGACGATAGCCACCAGGTCAGATGCCTTTTGCAAGTTGGAGTGATTATGATCCTGTGACGCATGTGTAGTTGTTGAAAGGACCATTGGGCGAATAGCATCCATTGTAGAAGACGCATGTAAAAACTGGCGAAGGGAAGAAGTGTTATGGCGGCCGCCATAAGACCCAATACTTTCAGAGCAAATCTGGCCTGAATTTTGTAGCTGAGAAGAATCACCTGGACGTGACTTTGAATGTCCAAGATCCTTTGGTTTGTTAACTTTGCTGAAAGTTGTACGGTGTCCAATTTTGCACCTATAAAAGTAATAGATTGACAAGGTGACAAGGCAGATTTTTCGAAATTTATAGAAATCCCTAGCCCTCTGCAAATGTGAATGGTGTAATCTCTGGCCTGGAGAAGTTGATGCCTGGTGGTGGCAGTGAGGAGCCAGTCATCTAGATATGGAAACACCTGGAATCCTTGACGTCTCAGGTGAGCCGTAACCGCTGCCATACATTTGGTGAACACTCTGGGGGGCTGTAGTGAGTCCAAAGGGCAGGGCCCTGAACTGGAAGTGACTGGTCCCCAGCCGAAAGAGGAGAAATCTTCTGGAGCGCCTGTGAATTTTTATGTGATAGTACGCATCCTGAAGATCTACCGAGCACATCCAATTGTCCTTGCCCAGAAAGGGTAGAATGGACTGAAGAGTGACCATCCGGAATCTTGTTTTCTTTACAAACTTGTTTAGTTTGCTCAGATCTAATATTGGTCTCCAGTCCCCTGTCTTTTTTGGAACTAAAAAGAACCTTGAGTAGATTCCGGATCCTATTTGGTCTGCTGGGACTGGCTGGATGGCTCTTTTTGCTAGCAGTCTTGATATCTCTGGTACTGCTAGTTCCCTTTGACCGGGTGGAACGTCTGGAAGGGTTCCCTTTTGCAGAATTGAGGTTTGAATAAAGGGAATTTTGTAACCCTTGGATATAATCGACTGTACCCATTTGTCTTGAGAAAGGGAAAGCCAGGCTATTGGGTACAGCGATAATCTTCCCCCAACTGCCTCCGAAGGCGGACAATCGGGCAACATCTCAGGGATGCTGGAAGGGTTTGTCAGAAAGAGGCTCTCTGCTACCCTGATTCTGCGGACCCCCTCTGCCCCTAGGGTGGCGTCTGTTGTTGTTACCCCCCTCTACCTCTGGGGGTAAACTGACCTCGTGCATCAGGAGTGACTCCTTGAGATTTGCGGAACCACATTTTCCCTCCCTTCTGACCTTTTGGGTAAGGTCTTGAAGGGGTGGAGAAACGGACTCCTACGGCAGAAAGAGTCTTGCCATCTTGTTCGCATCTAGTCAAAGTGTCTTTCACTTGAGGTCCAAACAAGGTTGAACCATCAAAAGGGGAGTTTGTGAAGGACGCATTGAAGGGGTCTGCAAAATTACAAAGCCGCATCCAGGACTGACGCCTTAAAGCCACTCCTGTGCCTGCGGCCCTACTCGCTCCATCGGCTGCATAAGAAATGAGCTGCATGGAGGAGTTAACAATGGAGTTAAGGATTCCTAGCTGTGAGCTAATCTTATCCTGAGACCCAGCAGCTGACGGATCCTGTAAAACTTCTCCCAACTCTTTAAGAACACCTCTTTGAAGGCGGGTGAAGTGACACAAGTAGTTCAGCGATCGCATGGCAAAGGTCGCTGAAGAAAAAATCCGCTTGCCGTACCTGTCCATAGTCCTAGAATCCTTGTTAAAAGGATGGACAGGTACTGAAGGATCAGCTAGTTCCTTCTTGGTGGCTGCAGCCACCACCATGGCATCAACCGGGACACCTTTTGTCAAATATTGCCTATCTGGTGGGGCCGTAATGAATTTAGAAGGCCTCCTAGGAATAGGTTCCACCGAATCTGGGGCCATCCACGCCTTCCGAGCCACTACATCCATAAGAGGGTCGAAAGTCGGAGACACCCAGGAGGTGGAGGGTCGAGATCCAAACGCCTCCAGGTATACTGACTCATCCTCGGAAGGATTAAGGGAGGGCCAGTTCCCCCTTTGCTTAAGGAGTTCAAGGATGTCTGAGAAAGAGACATCCTCAGAGGAGGACCTTGGGGATTCCTCCGACTCATCCAAGTCAGTATCAGATGTAATAGACTCGGCCGAGTCTAGATGTTTCCTCTTACATGTCCTCTTACGCGGAGGTTCACCTGACGGATCAGGAGAAGCCTCGGAAGAGGAAGATATTCCCAATGGGGAAACCTGAGGCATTGGATCTCTGGGTCTGGGAGCAAGAGAGTGGGAAGAGATGTCAGCAGGCACTGTAGTGGGAGGAGCTGATGGAACTGACCGTTGACTACGCCCAGGGGCTAGTACACTCCTCATCACCTCGAAGGCTCCCCCATCAGAGAGACCAGAAGGTTTCCGCTCCGAAGAGATAGGAACTCCAGGCCTCACCGAGAGGGAAGGCTCCGAGGCAGATGTCGGGGCTGAACTCACCAACACCGAAGCCCCGAGAGGGAGAACGGGGTCAGACAAGGGTCCGATGCCACTCGCCCCCTCGGAGCTGACGAGAGAGACCAGACGCCCGGATCCCTCCAATGAAGGCCTCAAGGAGGAAATCGGAGCAGAGGATGACGGAGTCGAAAGGGGTGGTATCGGCTCCGAAGCTACAACAGTCACGGCTCCGAGGAGCTCCGGCTCCGAGCTCTGTAAGACAGTCGAAGGAGGAATGTTAGGTGGATGTGAAATAGCTATCGTCTGTTGAGACGGGCTATGGAGCATTTGGGCCAATGCCTGAGACTTTAATAGTCTACTCACCACTCTCTCGAGGTCATGATCAGGCAGCCTGGATGACCGAGAAGAACGGCTCCGATGGCTCTGCTCCGAGAGCAAGGGTGATCTCGGAGCCAAACGTATCGATTCCAAAGAGGGAGATTGAGATCTCTTTTTAGAGATAGGTGGAGCCGAAGGAGCCGAGGATACGTCGGCTCCAGCCGGAGCCGACACTGAGTGTCCAGATCTGGCAGTATCGGCACCGGATGGAGCCAATACTGTGACTTCTAGAATGGAAGGATCGGCTCCGGCCGGAGCCGATCTCGACACTGAAGTAGTTGAACCCGTAGCCGACGGCTTGGGACTTGCAGCCAAAGGCTTGACAGGTTTTGAGGGCTTCCCCGGAGCCGACTTAGTCGGGGAGCTCACAGGCTTTAATAAGCCCCTCAATATTAATTTATTTCTGCGCTCCTGCAGGACTCTTGGGCTGAAGGCATGACAGATAGCACAAGAGTCCTGCAGGTGCAGAGATCCCAGGCAGTAAACACAAGAAGTGCAACCGTCTGTCAGAGACATCTTCTGACAGCACGAGTCACGCTTCTTGAAGCCTGAGACCTTTGTGTCCTTCAACATAGCTGTGTCGAGGAAACACAAGTTGACAAGAAAAACACAGACACCCACACACAAAAATCACCCAATCCAAAAAACTAAACTAAACAGGGATACAACACAGTCAAACAGACACAAAATCCCTGACAGGAAAATTTAGGAAAGGGAAGGCCTAAGGCCTAACCTAGGGAAGGGGATAAATAACCCGAAAAAGAGGGAACACTAATGGGAATAGGGTTAAAATACGCGTTAAGGTTAACAAAACAACTAAGGTTATGAAAAATAAAAGGGGTGAGACTAAAAGTCTTATTATTAAGAAAACTTACCTAGAGCTGGTAAAAGAGGCACCTCATTAGCGAAGCGGCAAACGAGATCTGAGTAGTCTCCGCCTTGCATCATGGGATATAGGGTTGCCTCGAGCTGGTAAAATTAGCTCTCGAGCTTAGCAAGTGCCGAGTCGGAGCCAAGGATCGCCTCCGAACCCATCCAGCAAGAATGAAGGCGAGATTGACAACTTAACATACAGAGTGATGAAAATGATACAAGTAGGGCCCGGTGAAAAGTTTTTTGCCTCAATATTAGTAATAACATCTGAAAGAATGGAAGAACTGCATACGAAGAATCAGTGTGGGTGTTTTTGTGTGGTAATCTCCCAGTGATTCTTTTTAACCTATCCTGTGGTCTGTGCTCCATCTAGACCTGACAAAAAAAAATCTAAATGAAGAAGGCATACAGTCATCTTTGAGACAATGAAACATTGTTTTGCTTTAGCATTTAGATAAAGTAAACATAAGCATCAAAGGATCCTGGGTTCTGCAGCAAAGGTAATGGAAAGAATGAATAAATCCTTATAGAGTAACTGAGCCTAAAACACTGAGAATGCTGATGACAATTGTCTGGATGTCTGATAACATTTAATGGACTTGGGTTTTCTAAGGTAAAAGAGGCAAAAGTGACTGTTTCCAGTTGTCCTATTTCAGATAGTTATGATATTAGCATTTTAGATGGCAGAAGTGTCACAAAGACCCATTTAAAGACAAACTAACACCTTTTTTGCTGGGACACAGCAAGAAGATGATACAGCTCGGGCATGTAACTGGTTCTATTAGTAACTTCAGAAAACCCTCTAAAGGATGAGATGCATGTTTTATTCATTATACCCTTGCAAATTAAAAACAAAGAAATAGGGTGAATAAAAATATACAGTCTCAATCTTTCATTCTCAGTAAAAATCTCTCTGAAAGACCATACTTTCATGTTTGAGCTACTTGTTTGCTCTCAGAAAAATAGGTAGACTTTCACAAAGTATTGATATGTATGATAATAAGACTGATCAAAAATATACTGGACTTTTAAATCTGCATATATAGTGATCTATTGAAGAAAAACATGAAGTCTGGTTTCTATAAACATGCAAAACAGACATGATTTGTTCAATTTTGTTTTTTATAATCATTTGGGGAGAGACGTGGTGTAGTGCTTAATATAAAAAAGTGGTCTACTCCTCCATGCCAAATCTGAACAAGTTCAGAACATTCAGATGTACAGGAAGATAAATAAAATTATGTCCAAGCCAATAATATCCCAGAATCGAGGTTGACCAGGTTTGCTGATGAGTACAAACTGGACACGGTTATCTGCTCATTCACTGATAAAAAAAACAGCTCCACATTACAGAATCTTAGTGGAAAATTGAATAAAACTGCCACACAAATCAGGTCTTGCATGTCCCATATGATGGACATCAATGGGCACCTCACCTATAAAGCTCATGGAAGGCACAGAAAATACAGGTACTGTATTAGTATGGTTCACAATGGCAAATGCATGAAACATGGGAGTCCTGTATCCCTGTATATGTCATTAAGAAATCAGACACTATAGGAGCTCCATTTGCAGATGGTTAGATTTGGAATTACAGATCACCCCTGGAGTTATGGTCTGGACAGCACTTATGCAGTTCTACCTACAGTTACCCAAGCATTTGTACAGCATCAAGGGCAAATGAGCAAGATTGTTAGCAGATGTGCTGTTTACACAAATTAAGTGATTCAGAAAAAATAATGAGTTGAGTCCTATTAAGCATAAAGAATAGTTGTGTAAGAACTTACCATAACCTTAGATGTCCTTCTCTTCCATATTGCTGTATTCATTAGGGAGGTTGCTGCCTACAACGAAGCCATCTGGCCAGTATACCAACGTCTTTGCTTCTGGAGGGTACTTGTGATGTCCCTTGTCAGGGCCATAAACCGACGTAGGCTATAAAAGTGACATCTGCACGTACCCTTGTCAAAATAAACTGCTGCATACTGTAGTACTCCTGTGGGTTAAGAGAGGGTCATAATAGGGAGACCCTTAGACTTACATGTAGACTAAACCTAGGGTAGTAGGTAGGCTGTGTTTAGTAGGGAGACTGGGGGAGAGAATGATGATGTCCCCACAGGTAGGCCATGGTATGTTAGTTAGGTAAAGTAGAAGGGCAGGCGGGTGGGACTGAATACTGCAACATGGAAGAGAAGGACATCTAAGGTTATGGTAAGTTCTTGCACAACTATTCTATGTCCTTCTATTCTCATGTTGCAGTATTCATTACAGTAGGGAGAGTACCAGAGCTTTAGGTATGAGCCTGGGTGAAGGATTGGGTTGCCTGGTCAATGGGGCCTTGGAGAATTGACCTGGAAAACCCCACTCTTGCTCTGGAGGCTAGGTCCATTTTGTAATGTTTGGTAAAGGTGTGAACCAAAGTCCAAGTGGCAGCTTCTAAAATGGAAGCATAGTCAATCCCTTTGAAAAAGGCAACTGAGGAGGCAGCTGCCCTGGTAGACTGAGGTTTGACACGACCGTGCAAGGATTTTCCATGATAGGAATAGCACATATCAATGGATTTTGAGATCCATGAAGAAATGGTTTGCTTGGAGACTGCCTTCCCTAGAGCTCTCGGATGGAAGGAGATGAATAGTTGGTCAGACTTTTTGATAGGTCTGGTTTTGTCTAAGTAGTACCTCAGTTGCCTGTGGACATCCAAAGAATGGGGAGTCCTCTCTGAGGAATTTTGTGGATGAGGGTAGAAAACCAGTAGGTTAATGGTCTGGTTTAATGAGAGTTCATTAACCACCTTAGGCATGAAGGAGGGGTTAGTCCTGAGGGCAACTCTGTCCTTGTGGAAAATAAGATAAGGAGAGCTAGCCATAAGGGCTTCTATGTCTGATATCCTCCTGATGGAGGTGAGGGCCACTAGTAGAACTGTTTTCAGGGTGCATAGTTTCAGGGATACTAAATGTGTTGATTCAAAAGGTGGCAATGTAAGTTTTTCTAGTACAAAATTGGCTTTCTGGGGGGTTTGATATGAAGTACCCCTTTCAGAAAAAGCTTGACTTCCAATCTGGAATTCAGAGGAGGTGATATGTGCAGACAAGCAGAGATGGCAAATAAATGGACTTTAACTAAAGAGTAAGTTAGTCCTGAGTGAAGTAGCTCACACAAATAGGAAAGGATCATAGGTATAGAAGTAGTCAGAGGGTCCTGGTTTCTCCACTGACACCACTTAGAGAATCTGTTCCATTTAGATACATTATTTCTCCTGGTACTAGGTTTTCTGGCCTCCTGCAGAATATTGAGTACATCCTCTGAGTATAGGTGTCCGAAGTGGATTAGAACCCTACACACATAACGTCAGTTTCAGATTGTTCACCTGGGGGTGTAGTAGGGATCCCCTGTCCTGTGTGAGCAGGTCTGTTTGGTGGGGTAACTTGTGATGATTTCCCTTCACTAGAAGGTGGAGGAGGGGAAACTAATGTTGTCTTGACCAAAAGGGTGTCACCAGCAGGGTTTTGGGTTTGTCCCTCTGTATTTTCAGGATGACTTTCTGAATCAGAGTGAAGGGAGGGAAAGCATAGAGGTACATTCCCTCCCAAGCTTGTGGATGTGGGTCCCTTGTGCAGAATCTGGGAATCTGTCTGTTCTGGGGGAGGCAAAGAGATCTGCTTGTGGAATACCCCACCTGTGGATAAGGTCCAGGAATACCTCTCTGTGAAGCATCCATTTGTGAGAGGGAGCTTAAGTTTTGCTGAGTGTGTCTGCTATAACATTCTCTGTTGAGGGAATATACACTGCTACCAGGTGAATCTGGAGTGATGATGCTAGGTTCCGTATCTGGATGGCCAGGCTGCACAGAGGGTAGGACTTTGTTCCCCCGCTTGTTTATGTACCACAATACAGTCATATTGTCTGTGATCACTTTCAGGGTTCCTGGCTGAAGACCTGATTTGAATGTTAGTAGGGCTAACAGTAGTGCCCTCATTTCCTTGATGTTGATATGGTCCTTTTGTCTTAGGTTGGACCATCTGCCTTGTACAGGGAATTGATTCTGGTTTATTAGTAGTAAGTCTGATGAGTCTGTGGAGACCTGTTGTAGGGGGCTGGAACCTGTAGGGGAGGGTTCCTTGGTTGAGGTGAAGTGCTGATACCCACCATTGGAGTTCCATCTTCAGGCACTGAAGTAGGGGAAGGGGTGAGTCCAGGGGCTGGGAGTGTTGGCTCTATAAGTTTTTTAGGATCCACTGGATTTTTTCCATTGCCAAAGGCAACATGGGTATAAGGGATGCCATGTGGCTTAACATTCTTAGGAATTCCCAAGCTGGCAATAAGGAGTGGGTGAGGAGTTTTTGAAGTATAGACAAAAGTCTAGGACTCTTTGGCCTGGAATGAAGGCTTTCGTTCTGTCTGTTCTGATCCTGCATCCCAAGAAAACCTGGTCTTGAGAGGGGATGAGGTGAGACGTTTCATGGTTTATGGTAAATCCTAATTGAGTTAGGGTGAAAATTACCTGTTGTAGGTGGAGTAGAAGGACTTGGTGGTATTGATGAAGAATAAGCACGTCATCTAGATATGGGTATATCTGTATACCCTGTGTCCTGCAGTGAGCAATGAAGGCCGCTAAAGACTTTGTGAACACTCAGGGAGCAGTGGAGAGTCTAAAGGGCAAGCCAGAGAATTGAAAATGGCAAGAACCTATTGCAAATGGAGGAATTTCCTGTAACCTGGATGTACAGGAATGTGCAGGTAGGCATCCTTCAAATCTAGGGCTACCATGAAAGCCTGTGTTGGTATGAGTGGTAAGAGCAGGGATAAGGTAATTATTTTGAAGCTGGGTACTTTGAGAAAGAGGTTTAGGAAAGATAAGTCTGGAATTGGCCTCCATGGCCATCTTTGCTTGGTACCAGAAACATTCTGGAGTAGAAGCTTATGTTTCATTGTGGATAGGGTACCTGCTCTATGGTGCCCTGAGCTAGTAGTTATTGAATGATGGGTGGGAAAAGGTGGGTTTGGTTTGTAGGTGGTTGAGGAATACCCTGGAAGGGGGGTAACATCCACCAAGTCATGAAATATCCCCTCTGAATGATGGAGAGGACCCATTGTTCTGATTTAATTATCCACCAGGAGGGTAGGAAGAGGGTGAGACGAAGGGATAGAGGGTGTTTGGGTCTAAGGGTGATAAGTCACAGTGAAGGTGGTCTGGTTTGGTCAGACTGACTCCAAAAGGGGATGGTGGAAGAGTTGGTGGGAATCCTGGGAGTAGAGCTTTTCCTTGGTTGTCTACGCCCCTTTGACTGAGGAGCTGGCTGAGGACTGTCTTCTAACAAAAGAAGATTTTTGTGGGTAGTGCCTGTGGTATCTGGGTATAGGGGATGACTGTAAATGTTTTAGGTTTTGTAGTTTTTTTCCCTTTTCTTGAAAGGATTTGAGAAGCTCTGCTGAGGCTTGGCCAAACAGGGCCTTATTGTCCAGGGGTGTGTCAAGCAATTTTGTTTGTACATCCATAGAGAGAGGTTGTAGTCTCCACCCAGAAATATTGCCTCAAAACTGATCCTTATATAGCAGATTTTGATGAGGCTTCCACAGCATCATAACTGCACTTGATGGAGTGCCTAGTCACTTTGGGATGCTGTGGAAAGTAGGGTGTTGATTTGGGGTTTAATGGGAGAGTCAGGAGCTTCAGAGAGGAGGGTAGAAGCTTTGGTGATGGTATCCAGGACATACCTAGCCATATGTGTTTGGTAGGTGAGAGCTCTTATAGCCAGAGTAGAGGAGGTATACACTTTCTTCCCTAGTCTGTTCATGAATTTGCTGTCTTTATCCGTGGGGTAGAGAGCAGCAGAAGGCAATTGTCTTGATGTTTTGTCAGCAGAGACTGCAATAAATTCTGGGTCTGCTGGAGGATTTTTAAAAAGGAACTGGGTTTCCTGAGGAACTTTATAGAAATGGTCTGGACATTTGAGGCTGGTGGTTGTGAGTCTGGTGACTGAGAAGCAGCCAAGAATGCATCCTGAAAAGCAGGTAGCAAGTGGGGCACAGCAGAAGGAGATGGTTACTCCATTTGTAGTAGGTCAAAGTACTTTTTCTTGGTGTCAGATACTTCTCATGCCTGCCACTTAAAATGTTCCCTCATGAGGGAGATTGTGTCTCCAAAGGTAAATTCTTCCCCTGGGGACTCAGGAGTAATGGAGTCCTCCTCCTCTGGGGTAAGGAAATCCTTGGGGGAGTCTATTTGTGATTCATAAGTAATATATTCCTCTGAAGAGGAGTAGTCTTCCTCTGATAACTCTAAAGGGGGTAGAGTAGAGGAACCAGTTGGTAATTGTTGTGTCTGCAAGGCCTGAAATGCCTTAAAGAGACTTTGAGAAAATACTTCCCATCCAGGAACTGGTCAAGGCTCAGGATGCTTTACTTTTTGTTTTTTCTTCAAATGGGTAGCTGGTGGAGAAAGAATCAGAGCTGACGTCTGGGTGGAAATGTAGAAGCAGGGCCCTCTGACTGAATGAGCCATGGTTCCCTTCTGCCATCAGGATCTGATGGCTGATTAGCCTCAGTGGACGTACCTAATGTTTTGGCCATCCCAGCTTCCATTGAGGTTCCTGGGCCTGGTTTGGAAACAGAGGTCTGAGAAGGTCCTGGGCTTTCATTAGCCTCATGAATCTGCTCGGGTGCCTGAGCGCAGCGTGGGATTCCAGCCTGATTTTCTTGTCCTTTTTCCTCAGCGGCTCATTGGACGGGCCTACTCCACCTTCCATAAAGACATCATAATGTCTGATTTTCCAAATACAGTTTTAACATGGCCAGACAGCTGCGAAGTGTTTTTGGGATGAAAGATTTGCAAATGGGGCAGGACATATGGTCGCTGGCTTCGCCTAAGCAAAATATGAACTTTTCATGCATGTCCTTGTGAGGAATTTGTCTCCCACAAGCACACTTTCCCTTTCTAGTTGACATGTATGTCTTAACAGTAATCAAAAGGCAAAAACCCCCCCCAAAAGGGCACCTGCCTGTATTGGTTGATTGAAGAAGTCATTTGGTGTGGAGCGGTAACTTTAACCGGTCATCTGAAAAACATTATCTGCTTTCGGAACTGACAAACAGGAGTCTGACATTCACTGATGCAGAAAAATTCTGAAGAGGGTATGTACAGGCATCAATTTTATACCCTACTTCGATTTATGGCCCTGACAAGGGACATCACACGTACCCTCCAGGTGCAAGGACTTTGGTATACTGTTCAGATGGTGGCGCTGCAGGCAGCAACGTCACTACTGTAATAAATACTGCAACATGAGAATAGAAGGACATCTCATAGTCTAGTGACACCTTTAGGCACTTCTCTGGTTACATCCCACTGATGCCCCTTGGCATTTAATATTGCCATTTCATATTTACATTAATAATTCCAAAATAATTTATTGAAAGATTTCATTGAAAGCTTACATCACAACTGCACTGATACTTTTCTCTTGTCTAGTGCAGAAATATTAATTGCTGTTCATGTACTATTTATTTATATTATCATAATGGTCATATCTCGACAACCAAGTGACACAAACACAACTGCTTAGCGTCATATGAAAGTCCACTGTTGGCTGAAAAAAATTGCGCTGTCAGTATGTGTGTAGCCTGAGTTTTTAATGAGATGCTGCAGGTTGTTTACAGAGAATTTCAAAATTAATATTTACTGTGTTTATTTTGAGTTATAAAATTCAGTATAAAACATTGAATTTAAAGAATATTACCACTGTAAGGATTAGTTTGTGCTGAGAGCTTACCATTTACACTTCTCTAGTAACCCTTAAAGTTCTAGAGATATGAACATTCACTTGAAATGTTTTGACATACAGTGATTTTGTCAAAAAGTTCAGGATACAACTACTGGAAATAAAACTACAAACTTTCAGAGCTCCACTGGAGATAATGAGATATTCCTCATATCCTGCCTGGTGAATCTGCACAATATAAGTCTCATCATGCTATATAAGAAACTACAGAACAGCTAAGTTTGGAACCTGAGAAAGAAGAATAACTGCATGCTTGATCAAGCAAAAATACATGTCTGCTTTTACAGTGTAAACATTACTTTTTACAAGTCTGCCTTTTGAAAAACTCCTGCCCTTCACTGTTCTTGCACTTGTGGACATCAGAGATGGGTTTATTGGTAATTGTATTGCAAAGCTGTACTGAAAGGGATTGCAAAAGTAAAGCACTTGTTGGGCTATGGCATTATTAAGCATAATGTGGACACAACTATCAGCACATACTTGTGTTTGTTGAATACTTAACACACGTCAGTTGCAAAAGTATTTTCCCCATAGAAAAACAGTCATGTCACCTTGTTTACTTGCAGTGGTATGAATAATGTTTTTGTGGGGGGCATATCCACAGTAAACTGATGTGTGTGACTTAAATTAAAAAGTGTAGTTACAGATATATGTAACTCTCGGGCACACAAAAATCATGCTCGTTGGCTTAAAGGGGTGGGGGGTGGACTGATGGTGTATGGATTTGGCAGGGCCACATAGGAACAAGGCTGCTATCACATACCTACAGAGCAATGTCTAAAAAAGTTGAAGCAGAAGAACAATGCTGACTCTAGGAGTTCTGCTTAAACATCCACCCAGAAAGTGAAGTTTTCAAATGGAGAGAATGAGGTGCCACTCTACATGCACTGTCTCCATGCGTAATGGCTCTTTGGCCTGCATGAAGCTGACAAGGCCTACCAGGATCATACCTGGAATGATATCATGCAGAGGTTAATGTAGTTGGTAGCCACTGTCACAGTTATGAAATGATGCACTGCAAGGCCAGTGATATTATATGTACCGCCCAAGAAAAAGCACAACTCCTGGCATGGGAAGGTAGGGCAATGGGTAGAGATTGTAAGAACTGTCATGGAGATGGAGGATTTGCTGGCTATTTTCAAGCCAGTCACACATCTCCAGAGTGCTGCAGTGTGATACTGGATGATGGGGCAGAGCTGGACAGACCCTAGAGACAAGCCACTGCAGATATTCCAGGTATATATAACATATGGGTCTATGTCAGAAGCTCATGTTTTCAGAAACTCGAAATTCATATAGTCGAGATGATATAATTGATTTCCAAATACTCAAATGTTGGAAAACAACAAAAATCTACCCTTTCCTACATTTTTGCAAGGTGGCTGCACCCCCCCACACCCCATGCATATTATACATAACAACTCAAAGATTGCACTACAGTGGGGATAAGAGTAAATTCCCCAATCCTCACGGAACACGATCTCCATTCAAAAGTTTTGAGTTTCTGAAAAATTGATCATGTAGTCTCAACCATATCAATTTCAAGTTTCTGAAAACTTGAGCTTCTGATAGGGACCTATACACACACACACACACACACACACACACATATATATATATATATATATATATATATATATATATATATATATATATATATCTCATATAGCTAGACAAATAAATACACATACATAAAATAATTCCATTGCCCTAAGTAACAATCTGACTTATGGTTTGCAGGTACATAAAGGGTCAACATCCACAGCCATCTGCACAAGGTATGCAAAAAATTATTATTTACCATCTTATTTATATTTATCAAACACATTTGCATGTATACTACTGATACTGGGCCATAGATATAACTGGATAGTTTGTGCTTTGGTGTTTTCATAGAATTATTATCTTGCATCAGCAATAAGGAGCTGCTGCCATGTGATGTTTGAGCATTTGCACTCTATGATAATGATAGACAGGATAAGGTGGCACAGTCAGGTAGTAGAGAGGATATACTGGACAAAGGAAATACAACCACTGCATTCACAGCACAGACCGTGAACACAGACTCAATGCCTGTTGATATCCAGGTCACCCACACCAGACATGGAGGACAAGTTAATGGGTGCACTATTAATCAGGGAAGCATGCTGTCTACCAATAGACAGATATCATAATATAATCCTAGAAATCATAGCCAGAGAAATCCATATGGGGGGACTGCTTCTTGGACACACAGTTTCTGCCCTCTCCCTCAGGTCAGTGTGCCATGCAACCCAGTGAATATATAGGCCATTGTGGAGGCACAAGCTAGTACCACCACAGTCATGGTGAAGATAGTGCATAGTATGTGGGATGACCTACAGAAGTGCATGCTCATTTATGTCTGATTGTTTGGATAGATTCAACATGCACCTGGAATGTGCAATGCATTCAGTAGCTCACCTACCAGGGCTAGGGGCATGTCATGCAACCCAGTGAATATATAGGCCATTGTGGAGGCACAAGCTAGTACCACCACAGTCATGGTGAAGATAGTGCATGGTATGTGGGATGACCTACAGAAGTGCATGCTCCTTTATGTCTGATTGCCTGGATAGATTCAACATGCACCTGGAATGTGCAATGCATTCTGTAGCTCACCTACCCGGGCTAGGGGCCATCCATGGAGCCAATCAACTGCTATACCCACAGGTGGTAGCCAATGTGGCCATAAAAGACCACGATGCTGCTCTTGCAGTATTAGAATTTCCATGGCAGCATTTGTTGGGGAGATGCCTACTCCCAGGATGGACATCCCCATGGTTGTGGCTGTTACAACAGTGGCATGTCTTATAGCAGAAATCATTCTGGATAACAATGCATACCAGCATACTACAAGGGTCATAGTGCATCCAGTGCAATTCCATGTAGAACCAACTCTCATGGGATCTAGAATGCATAAGATGCTGAAACCTCTGTCGTGCATAATCTGAATCTGTCCAACAGATTAATCCATAGTTCTGCAACTACTGTGAACTTGCAGAACCACATTCAAACCACCACAGCAACCTGTACTTCACATACTTCTAGTAGCATTGGTCCTGTCCAAAGAGTGTTACATTAAAGGCACCCACCCCCTCAGAACTGACAGGACACACAAAAACACATTAACCTTCAAATTTCTCGGTATCCATACACTTCCCTGTGAAAGACATCCACTCCAGTACTCCCTTCCTCACCTGCACAAATGATGACAACTGTACCCTGCCCTTTGTACATTGTTGATTGGGTTACCTATGTCTGAAGCACAGTGTGGTCAGGCTATGAATGGGTATGCACAGCCTGATGTTGACTTTGCATGCATCATTTTTACCTAGAGAATCTGCTTTACTCTTGTCTACAATGTTTTGAAATGATGTCCAATCTACTACCTCTTTGACATTGTCGAGGTATACTTCACCCATATCTGTCTAGCAAGATTAGCCCTTGCTACTGGTACCTCAACTGACTCCTCGTCTGACCCAGTCTCCACTGTCTAGTTTGCTGGGGACTACTGACCCTGCAAATGCACCACATGCTGTAACTGCTATAAATTATATTGTGCAACACTGCACATACAGGCAATATTTCTGCCTATGTGCTAGGGTCATGCTGTAGTGTGACAGCAGATGAATTCAGACAATGAAAGTGCACCTTCAGCAACCCAAACACATATCTAATAATGAAAGAAAAAATTGCCAAAAGAAGACAACCCACCACTGCGTCTCTGTAGAAAAGTGTAGGTAATCCAAGAAAAAAAGAGACGGAGACAGCTTTGGAATCCAGAACAGGCCTTTACTTGGTGCAAACACAAGCGCTTTCACAATTGAGCTTCTTCAGGTCTAATAATGTTTGTTTGCAACTTAGCTCAATTGTATCCATGGTCTGTTTAATTTTGTGGATTTCTTATGGGTGTCATGAGTCAGGGTTATAGGGCATATCCATTATTGCCAAGAAGGTGCCTCTGTGGGAAGTCACCGATGACAAACCTTTGGGCCATATGTGGGATTTGTAATAACTGTCTGGTTGGCCTGCACACACATTTTAGATGATGTCCTGTGGATTGTGGAACATCTGGCACATGATGAAGCCATACCATTTGCATTTCATGTACTACTTTCCCACTTCAACAGGCTAGGCCTTTATTTCAATTGATTTCCAAAAACTCAAATTTTGGGAAACAACAAAAATCTACCCTTTTCTACATTTTTGCAAGGTGGCTGCACCCCACGCACCCCATGCATATTATACATACCAACTCAAAGACTGCACTACAGTGGGTAGAGACAATGGCTCACAGCACCTCAGGGAAATGGGCTATATCACAGGAATCCTGCAAGATGTTGGCTGTCTCCTCTGAGGAGCATGGAAATCACACTTGCTTCCCTACATGCTGAATCATGGCATAGAGAAACTGAAAGGAGTATTCTCCAGACAGATGCCATAGATACTCCCAATATGTCAATAGGTCACTGAAAGGCATCTGTAGCCAATACATGTAAAGCCACACATACCTTAGTATCCACTGGGATACGTACTTCATGAACTTCATGGGGTTCCAAACGTGGCTAACACATGTCCACAATTTCTTGGATGGTATCACTATCTACACGGCACCAGTTTACAATGTCAGTTACATGGAGTCCATGAAATGTTTAGCATGTTCAGATGAACTTGTGCCTCTGAGGCTGACATTGCAGGTTCAGCCATGGCATTGGTGTTACAGATTTACAAATGTGGCAGGAACCCATAACATTTCTCAGCCATACCTTTAAACTGAACATGAGCATTCGGAAAAATTAAAAAAAAAGGTGCAGGTGCAGCCCCATTGCATGGCATTTATACTTTTCTAAATCACTCCATCATTTTTCTTTGCCTGAATAACATACACAAAGAGACTCATTTTAATAACTGCACTCATTACTATGTCATTATATGGTCTATAGCATATACCATATCAGACCGTGTTTCTTGGTCATACCTCTCAACTGTCCCTTATTTTGATTAAAATTTTAGCTCCATCTCTCCTCTCCTCTCCTAAAACTGGTAAATTTTGGAGAACTGGTGCTGAGTTACACTTAATAAATAATGACTATAATTATAGTTATAGACTTATTTTATTTCAGAATTAATATACTAATTTAGATTCTCTTATTCTGTCAGCATCTCAGGTTAACAGTAATAATATCTTAAAAAGTGCTCCTGATTGTCCTTGATTAATTTTAGATTTGTACTTGATCCTGTTGAAATTTGTTCCTATTCAACTGAAAGCTATGGACTTGTTGTGTTACAGAGTTTGTTTTCTGAATATCACACAACCTGTACATCGCCACACATTGCACAGATTCACTTACTACCATGCAGCAAAGCTTTCCGAATCCCAGCCTTAGCCTTTGTACATGTACTTTTTTCTCTTTATTTTGTTTAATTGCTTAAGACTGAATTTTTCAGACAAATGGTGTCCTAGAGGTACCATATATTTTCCAGTATATACCCTTTTAGTTGATTCTAACATTTTCTTATAGGAAAAGGTATAGTTAAAGTGCCTTCTTTTACAGAAAACTCTGAAAAACAGATGTTCACTTCCACTGTCTGTTAAATGGCTCTTCACCTTTTCTTTCTTTCTTCCTGTCAATACTGGCATGCCTCAGGGCTCCATTCTCGGTCCTCTATTCTTCAATATATCTACTAACAATCTAAATAAATCCTCTCAGCAAGCTTACGTCATACAATACACTAACAATTCTACCCAAATATGCACTTCAGATAACCTCATACATCTTCAGAGAAGTGTTCAAGAAGCCTTTAACTCTGTTGAAAGCCGTCTTCAAGATAATCACCTGCTACTATATCCCACCAAAAACTAAATTAATTTTTTTTTCCAAAATCCCATTTCCACGCAAAAAAAAAACTTTAAAATTTCTTCCTTAAATTATACCATGATTGAAGTTACCTCACATAAAAAACTACCTGGCATAACAATAGATGACAATCTTAAATTTGATTTGCATATGTAAAAACAAGGTACCTTTAATAGAGAAAAAAAAATAAATCCTTACAAACTCTGCCAAGGTAACTCTGGTTACCACCTACCTCTTACCCTGTCATTGAAATGGAGCCACTATCATGACCAACCTACAAGCCTCACTTTGCTCTAAATTTGAATGATGCAACAACAATGTTGCCTGATTTGCTTGTAAAAAAATTTACCAGACCTACCATTGTTTGGCACTAAAACACTTAACTGACTCAAACTTCATAAGCACCTACTTTATACCCAGTTCATCTTAACCCACAAAGTTGTCTTTACCCTATTTGGCTTCCCAGCGATTAACCCCATACTCCAATTCCATCTATTAAATTGTCCCCTTCAGTCAAAAGGTAAACTGCTAACAATTTACAAACCACACAGGGCTGCTGGGCTCAGTCTATGTTCTTATAATGCAGCTAGAGCTTAGAATAAAATTTCTATATAAATCAGGTTTATCTCACAACTTCATTGTTTCAAACCATTAATAAAAGACTTCCTCTCTGCCTCCTGGCTTTGTCACTGCTCCTCATCTAGGACATAGCTTCCCCTAACACCCTTCATCACCTTCTTATACCTCCTTTTAAAGCACTAAATTACTTAATCTGCTTATCATCTTCTAATAGTTCCCTTTATTGTAGTACTTAAACTACTATACCAAATTATAATTAGCACAACCAAATTACCATTCCATCACTACTTTTCTATGAACACAAATTTGCTTATCTCCTCTAATACCCACTCTAATTTATTTCATAACTTACTCCCTCATATTTTATACACTACTCTTCTATCTGTAAATTTTCAGTACAATGCTTGTATATTGTTTGTGAATGTCAAAATAACATTTTATTATACTGACTACTATGTTATGTATTCATTGAAACTGCATTATAAAATGCATTTTTTTACATTTATACTTACCATTATTTATAAGTTATCAAGGTTAGCAACACAAAATAACTTAACTATTATTTTTTTTTCATTCATTTTTCTTTTATATTTTCACTCTATTCCCCACCCTTTCTTTCACAACCACCATATTTCAGTTAATACATCATCCTCTTCCATTTCCTGTTCTGTAACAAATTTAATCTTTTTCCACAGCACTCATATTGTCATAAACAGTACTTTATCCCACTTATATCACATTTTTTAATTTTATTTTACTTCACATGCAACATAATATTCATAGTTATACATTTAAATCCTTCCCATCTATATTCATTTTTAAACTCTTCCCAAAATGCTTTATTATTTTTGCAATCTAAAAACAATGTTTTGCATTTTCTTCACTTCAGTAAACACATTTTCTTTTTTTTTCTTTTTTCATCACATTATATGTCATATTCCTTTTCTCCAGTTGTTATTTGTCTTTCGGCTTTTCCCAGTTAGGGGTCGCCACAGTGGAACTCCGGTCTGCTAATGATTGGCAGTAGATTTTTATGGTGCCGAGTTGCCAACTCAACTCCCAACCTTTAACGAAGGCACGCCCATTCACGCATGTCTTTCGGAATGTCACTCGACTGCAGGGAGGACATGCAGACTTCACACAGAAGGCACTCCCCGCACTCCAGCCGAGAATCGAATGGGAGAACCTCTTGCTGTGAGGCAACAATGCTACCACTGCACCACCACGGGCATATTCCTTTTCTCCAGTAATTTGTCTAATTAAATTCTCCAGGAAAAATAATTACTGTCATAAAATTTTGTATTCCTTTTCTTCTGTCTTCTATTGCCTTTTTACATCTTCTTTTCATTCTTTCCATGGATACATAAAAAACAATCTAACCTATTACATTTTTTCACTTATGCATCTAAAATTTGATAGTCCCTAAACTTTATAGGACATTAATAATGAAGCAAGCTCTTCGTCAATTACATGAAGGTCAGCTTACCTATTATTTCTTCTGTCTTGCTTTTAACTTCCTCTTTACTAAAAATAAATGTATAGCTGCTAAATGTACCACTGGATTTTGTTTTTAATTCTAAACATCATTTTCTTTTTTATTATAAATTATCTATCTCCTCACTGGGTTCAGTCTTCAGGCCAAATGAAGCTGAAAAAATATCTCTTCCTTTTTCTTTTGAGTGGGAGACTTGTGTATCCTTCATAAATATACTATTTTCTTAATAAATACATATTTAACATATATGCTATTTCTGAAATGGCAAATACAACCTTTTCTACAAAGCTAACAATTTACTTGTTCCAGTATCTCTCTCTTATTATGATATTCTTTCTCACTAAATGTTACTCCCAAACTCTATATTTTCTTTCCTGTGAAATGTATTCCATTTTTTATCTCACCAAATCCCTTATACTTCATTTTGTTTAACTGCAGACCAGTTTATTTATCAGCTTTTCTATCCTTATTACAACCTCACTTATCCATCACTTTTTTATGAGAACTAAGTTATCTGCAAATGTCGTACATGTTGGTAGTATAACATTTCACAACATCTCACATGTTGCCTCCCTTATTTCATACACTGAAGTTTGCATTACTGCATTCATTACTAATGCAAATAAGTGTATACCCATTAGGCATTCATGTTTTGCTCTTCTCTTAATACTTATTTTTCCCATGCATACATTTATAATAATTTGTATCTATGAATTTTCATAATATTATTATTATTATTTTTGGGAGGTCACGGTGGTGCAGTGGTTAGCATTGTCACCTCACAGCAAGAGGTTCTCCGGTTCGATCCTCGGCTGGGGTGCCTTCTGTGCGGAGTCTGCATGTCCTCCCTGTGGTCGCGTGGGTTTCCTCCGGGTGCTCCGGTTTCCTCCCACATCCCAAAGACATGCTGCATGTGGATTGGCGACTCTAAATTGGCCCTAGGTGTGTGTGTGTGTGTGTGTGTGTGTGTGTGTGTGTGTGTGTGTGTGTGTGTGTGTGCCTTCTGTGGAAGGTTGGGCACCGGGCTGGCAACTCGACACTGTAAAACTCCACTGCCAATCATGAGCGGACAGGTGATCCGCTGTGGCGACCCCTAACCGGGAAAAGCCGAAAGAAGAAGAAGAAGAAGAATTATTATTATTATTATTACATTTTTTTCTCCTATGCCTCTAAAATTTGCCACATTACTTCATGGCTCACTTTATGAAAGCATTTAGCTATATCACATGCTTTCAGTCTTACTTCCTTATTTTCCTTCAGTATCAGCATTACTATTTCTTTCTCCTCACTTCCTTTTATACCATACATCCCTTTCCCTACTACCTCATCCAAAACTTTCTCCATCTTTTTGGAGTATTTTCATAAATATTTATAATCAGTATTCCATACTGTTATGTTAACTTTGTTGATAATAGCTTTGTAATAATAATATATGGAGCTTTTCTCCCCAGGTCTGCATTGAAAATGGGCTCATTTTGGCCCAGTGGACTTTCCCGGTTAACAAATTGCAAATACATAAATAAAATAAAATAAATTATGTGTCTTCTTCAATTATACTTTCTCTCATCCATTCATTTTATTTATATGTATATATATATATATATATATATATATATATATATATATATATATACGCATGGGTCTACCTGAAAACACCTACATGCAAAAACACAGACAACGAGATAACCGACACCACAAAACCAAAAGTTCAAAAACACAAAACTTCACATGCCCGACAAACCACAATCCTGACAATCAACAAAACAAAACAAAACAAATACCTTTTCCATAAAACACAAACACAACACAATCACACCAAAAACCTTGCAAACCTACACTAAACTTTACATACACAACTATCTATGCACTAACCTTAACCAAAACCCTAACCCTAAGGTCCGTCACTATCGCACACTCACCTAACCCGCGCCCTAACCCTAACTCACTTAACCCACCCCAACCCTAAAGTCTGTCACTATCGCACACTTACCTAACCCGCACCCTAACCCTAACTTACTTAACCTGCCCCTAACCTGAAAGTCTGTCACTATCGTACACTTACCTTACCCACACCCTGACTCTAACATCCGTCACTATCACACACTTACCTTAACATGTCGGTGTTCTCAGCGTCAGGATTTTTAATCGTCGGTCATCTCTGTTGTCGATCTTCCGGTGTCGGTTATCTCGTTGTCAGCATTGTCAGCATTCGGTGTTTTCGGGTAGACCCATACACATATATTTACATTCTCTTCAGTCTTTATTCATTTTCTTATACTACTCATAACTTATACCAGGGGTGTCAAACTCAATCACATAAGGGGCTGAAATAAAAACACATAGGCTAAGTTGCAGGTCAAAGTTTTTATTATTTTTTTTTATTAAGATATATCTATATATCTATTAAGACTAGTAGAAGTAAAGATACTTTGTCATCCTGAGAGACCATATCTCACGCCATCCTGATGCATTAAATTCCATCAGTGCCATCACTGTGTGCCTTAGCAAGGTGCATTAATCATGTTCTGAAAATAACAAAAAGCACAAAACAAACTGCAAGTGTACTATAAGCAAAAAAGTTCAAAAAACAGTTTTTTTTAATACATTGAAATTTAGGTTTTGAAATTGCTCACCTACTTGTTTTCTGGCCAGATATCTGAGACCATTTTCCTCTGGTCAGTGAGTCAGTGTCTGGTTTTATGTCTTGTGCTGTGGCAACCCGCAAAAGAGCATGGAGGTTTTCATCGGTGATGCATGATCTGTGCATGTTCTTGTTTAGATTCATTATTGAAAACATCTGCTCACACAGATAGGTGCTCCCAAACATGGACATAACATGGGAAGCATGAAGTCTTAGCTGTGGCATCAAGTCAGGCAGCAGTAGACAGTAAAAGTCCTCTATCTGGACATCCTGGAACTTTGCTCTCAGGCCACTATCGGCTTGAAGCTCTATCAACCCCATCTGAAGGTGATGGGGTGCACTGTTAATGTTGGCTGTGAAAGGATTGGCAAAGATGTCAAAGCCACAGTGCTGTGCTCTGAAGTCAGAGAAGTGCCGATCAAACTCATCAATTAACAGGCTCACTTTAGTAGTCAACCGAGCACAACGAAAAGCAGTGGATAAGGAGGCCGAGATACTCTGACAAACAGGAAAGTGGGCAAGATTGTCCTGTTCTAGTTGGGACTTCCATAAGAGAAGTTTACGCTGGAATGCTGTGATCATAACAGACATCTTTGCAATGACTTGTTTGTATCCCTGCAGCCTCTGATTCAGTTGGGTGAGATGCTCTGCTAAATCAGACATCATAGCAAAATCACAAAGCCAGGTTGGATCTGACAGGTTAGGCAAGGGCTTTCCTTTACTTTGCATGAAAAGAGTGATTTGCTCCCTGAGCTCAAAAAAAATCATTTGAGAACTTTGATCCTGCTAAGTCACCTTACTTCTGTGTGGTATGGCACATCTCCATGCTCTGCACCTACCTCCTGTAAAAACAGCTGGAACTGGTGATGATTCAGGCCATGTGCTCGTATAAAGTTTACTGTTTTTGTGACTGTGGTTATTATATTATCCATTTCATGAACCTTACCACACATAGCTTCTTGATAGATAATGTAATGATAGATAATCAGATGTGTGTGGCAGTCATTATTTAGCATTTTCTCCTTCATTAGTCCAACCAAGCTTTTTTTCCTCCACACATTGCAGGTGCGCCATTGGTAGTTAGCCACACCAACTTTTCCCAGGGTAAATTAAAATTATTTATAGACTTCTTCACCACATCAAAAATGTCCTTCCTTGTTGTCATCCCATGCATTGCAGCTACACCCAAGAGTTCCTCAGTGACAGAGAGGTCCATCTTCACTGCTTGCATAAAGATGGACAACTGCACTGTATCAGTATTGTCTGTGCTTTCATCGACAGCTAATGAAAAAGATAGATAACTGCATGCCTCTTCAGCCAGCTGTGTTGTTAGATTTCTGGCAAGATCTCAAACTCGATCTGCAATGGTATTTCTTGACAAATTGACGTTTTGGAAAGTCTGCATCTGGTCGGGGTACACCTGCTCACACACTTTTAGCATGCCTTGCTTCAAAAAGGCACCCTCTGAAAAACACCTGGAAGCTCGAGCAATTTCTGCAGCCACAATATAGCTAGCTTTCACTGCTGCATAATTTTTTGCTGTAGCTTTAGTAAATATGTTCTGCTGCGATTGCAGTTTGCCTTTTAATTCTTGGACAATTTTATGTCTTTTTTGAAGAGTATATTTAGCATGCTTAGCTCCATGTTTGGTTTCAAAATGCCTTCGTATATTGTACTCCATCACTGACACCACCTCATAACACAAAATACACACTGGTTTGTCTTTGCAAAGTATAAACATATATTCACTTTCCCATCTTTCATTAAATTGTCTCCCTTCTGCATCAACTTTTCTTTTGAACATTTTGATTACCAGATTCATGGATGTTGGCCTTGGGTAGAGGTGCTCTGTCAGGGATGATGCTTGCCACCACATTAGAATTTAATGTTACTATTTCAGCATCTTCAATCTATCTAAACTAGGTAGGAAGTGCACCAACCTGCATCAACTTTTCCCTTGGACATTTGCTAGATTCATGGATGTTGGCCTTGGGTAGTGCTGCTCCATGCAGGGACACAGGGATGGTGCTGACACATCCCACTGATGATCACTCTCCTCATCACCACATTATGCACCACTCAGGAAAACAGGGATGATGCTGACACAGCGCGTCTTATAGCAGCACAGTCCGCTAAAAGATGTAAGCTTCCAAATAAACACATAAAAAATAAAAAAAAAAAACAAACGAATACAACTCCTCTGCCATTCACTTCTTTTCAGCACTTGAGTAATTGCTGTATGACCCATTCTGGCACATAGGGATGACGCTGACACAGCCGGCCGGCTGTCTTCACCATGGGCCACATAAAACGTCCAGGTGGGCCGGATTTGGCCCACAGGCATTGTGTTTGACACATGACTTATACCATCCCATCCAGTCCTGGTGCTGATTCATTCCAATTTAATTTGTTTAACCTTTTATTTGCTGGGAAAGTCCGACTTGGAAGGAAACCAATTTTCAGCAGAGGCCCAGGGAGAAATGCTCTAGATGCATGTCTTTGTAACGTGGGAGGAAAACAGAGGACCCAGAGAATACCCACATGGATGCAGGGAGGATATGCAGACTTCGCACAGAAGGCATCCCAGCTGAGAATAGAATTGAATTGGAGAACCTCTTGCTGTGAGGTGACAATGCAACTGCTGTACCCACTACACAAAATGTTAAATGTTAAACTACTCATAACTTATACGATCCAGTCTTGGTGCTGATTCATTCTTATGTTAGTTTATCACATTTTTTCCTCTATTGTTATCTCCTTTTCTAAAAAATATTTTCTTTTTCAGATTTTTTTTCACTTTACATTCTTCTTATTTTATTTATTTATTTATATTTGTTTACTAGGAAAGTCTGACTGGGTAGAGACCCATTTTCAGCAGAGACCTGAGGAGAAAGCTCCAAATGATTACAATCAATTACTTACAATATCCTTAAAACATTAGAAATTACATAGTTATACATTTTCTATTGTACAGAAAATTAAAGAACAGACATACTAATACATATGGCAGAGTAGAATATAGTTATACATCCAGTGTAAGCAATTAAGCAGATATACAGATAAGAACAAGAAGACTTTTCTGGAGTAATGTGTTTGATAAAGTTCATGCTTGTGATCAGGAAATACGTACATCTATATCACAATGGTTTAAGTGATTAGTAATAGGAGAACTCTGTGATAGTTGGGAGGAATATGAATGAGAGAGCAGAAACTGAAATAATGCAAAATAGGAGAAGAAATGGAGAGGAACATGATATATGTGAAGGAGAAAGTATTTAGGGAAAGGGTGAGGCTCTTCAGATGAGGAGCATGAGCATAGTCAATTCTTGTTTAGATTTTGTTTGAGTTGAGATTTGAAAATAGGTAGTTTCTGTATTTTATTTGAATTCCAGAGTTTTGAGAAATAGAGCATTGGAAATTGCATGGTTATTAGATTTAGTTGTAAGCAAGAGGGCTTTTTTGCTGCATCTTAGTTCTCTTGTACTGGAGAAGTCTTGCAGGGTGTTTTGGAGTGAAGAGTACTTCTCTGGGGTATAAATAAGCTTCTAGGAAGTGACTAATTGAGAGCATGTCAAGTAGTGAGGTAGTTCTAGCAAATTAACTTGTTTAAGAGCTTTGCAGTTGTGAAATTGGTGAGATTTCTATGATAAGTTAGTAGCAAACTTTGCTTTGTAAAAAATCTCAAGTTTGATTTTAATCATTTTGTTCAAGTTGGTGAGAATTGGTGATACAGAGAGTAAGATCGAGAGTAGGTAAGTTCTGGCTATGGACTGTTAAGTGGAATCAGAGAGGTTAGGTTTGGTTCTATAAATTTAGCCTAGATTAATGTGTTTTTTTTTAGTTGACTGCTGAAGACGCTGGTTGAATTTTAGTTTATCATTGATTAGAACACCTAGTAGCTCATTCTGCATTACTGTTTCTATTTGGTTTACCTTTGAATTGTCGGTCGCTGTGTGTCCAAAATGCATAACGCCACAAGTACAGCTGCAAAAAACAACAATGCTGATTTACCATGTGTTTGAATGGCAAATAAGCGAATGCTTTTTCGCCATTCAAACACATTGATCAAATGTCGGAAATGGCTTTCCGGCAAACCATTTTTGACATTTGATCCTTCGAAGTTCTCCATATTTCGGTAATATGGGTCACACAACAGGACAATCGCACATATCACGTGTGACAAATCAAAGGTAAACCTTCTATTTTGGTGTAGTTGGATGAGAAGAAATAAAAAGACTGTTTTTGTTCTATGAAAGTTTTAGGAGTAAAGAGCATTAGTTTGGTTTTGTTTGGGTTGAGGAACTGTTCAAGATTATTTGGCTAAGATTCTACTGCAGAGAAAGAGAGCTGGGTGAATTCTTGGAGTCAGGAAAGTGATGATGCTGAACAGATGAGGGTCAAGTCATCTGTATACTGCACAGTAGTTGCCAAGTTTGTCGCATTATGGAGTTTATTTTTAGGCATGTTGAATAGAAGAGGAACCAGTATGGATGCTTGTGAAACACCTACTGTAACTGGGAGAGGTGGAAAGTGGTCTTGTTTCCAATTTACAGCTTGTTGTTTATTGGTAAGGTAGCTTTGGCACCATGTCTGGGTTGTATGGCTAAATACCGAACTGGAGAGTTCAGACAGTAACTTGTGATGGGAAATGGTGTCAAAGGCTTTAGAGAGATTTGTCAAGTTGCCTTCATTCCTATTTCAGTTGATTATGCTGCAGAAATTGATGAGGGTGGTGGTGGTACTGTGACCAGAATGGAAACTGTGCTGGGTTTTCAAAAGTAGGTTATTGCTGCTTAAGTAGTCCATGAGTTGGGCATGAATACATTTTTCTAGTATTTGGATAGGGGTGATAGGATAGCTATTTGACGGTAGTTTGAGATTTCTGTTGAGGTGTCTCCCTTATGTAGTAGTGTGATATACATAATTTTCCATAGCTTGGTTACTAGATTTTTTGTTCTGGATCTATTGATTAGGACTGATATGGGGAAAGCTACAACATCTGCTAGTAGTTTTAAATACTTGGGAGGTAGAATATCAGATGCTAATGTAGTTGGTTTTAATTTGAGAAGTAGCTTTGTTATTGTAGAGGTTTGAACCATTTTAAATGTGAATGCATCATTATTAAAGTTTAGAGTAGCATTGTTAGGAGTGGTGTTGCGTGTATTGTCTTTGATTAGAGACAGAACAGAGTTTATAAAATATTATTTGAATTTCAGTGCTATACTTTCATCATTGTTAGCTGTATTGGGGGTTGGACAGGAGGTTTGGCCAGAGTGGAGAAGTTTTTTGATGGATGACAAGAACAGTTTAGCATCATTATGATGTTTTGTTGGAGTTTATTGTAATGGGACAATTTATATATTTGATTTGCTTTTTGGCTAGGTTTCTCGGATGTCAAAAGTATTGATAGGTATGCTGCATTTTATTAGTGCACCACTGTTTCCATGTTTCTCTCTTCATTTAAGTAGTTGTTTTGTTGTTTTTGTAAGCCATGATGCTGGTATTAATTTAAGTCAATTGGTACCACTTCATTTAGGATGTTTAAGAAGAATATGCTGAAGTAGGGAAAGGATTTGTTATTTGTTCCAGTTACAGAGTTTGAGTGAGGAGATGAAATCCTCCATTTTAAAGTTTGACAGATTTCTTATACGGTTATATGTGGTAGTTTTGTTAATAACAGGTCACTATTAGTATAAAGGTAGGCAGATGTTCATTAATACTATAAGAAACTTTTTCTGTTAAGTTTATCACAGTGGGTTTATTGGTTAACATCCAGTCCAGAGTGGATTGTCTGTTTTTCTATCAATTTTAGTTGAGGATTGGATGAGTTGGGTGAAGCTGAACTGATTCAGGGAGTTCAGAGGGGTGTTGAGTTACAGGATTGCCAATCAATGTTGAATTTACCTATTATTATGCCTTCTTGATGTGCATTTTGAGATATCCAATGAAATATTTCTTCTGCTTTTGAAATGTTATTTCCATGTGGAATGTAGATGCCAATAATGGTTATGCTTTTTTTTTGTTAATTGATTATGGGTTGAGTATGGATGGTTTCAGCATTGTTAAATATGGGACGGTTATTTTATTTCAAGACTGTTTTTCTAAATTATTGCTATACCTCTCCCTTGTTTGTTTCTGTCTAGCCTGTGGATATTATAAACTGGAAAAACAATGTAATTCTCTTTTATTTTAGGTTTAAGCCATGTTTCATTAACTGTAGTTATATCTGTACTGGGACAGACATGCATGAAGTTCTTGACTTTCATTTCATATACTCCTGATGTTCATGCTAAGAAGATGTAAATCTAATCCTCTAATGTGGGGTATGGGGAGTAAGTGGTGATATCAAAGGCAGGACCTGGGTTGGAATATAGAATGTACTAAGTTTATGCTCCATTTTTCTGTGTTCCAGTGTAGTTTTAGTTTGTATTTGGGTGTGGAGATGGTAGAGCACTATTTCGGATTTTTAGATTTGTCCCAGGCTAAGAAAGTTGTGGAGTACTAAAAAGCAATCAGTAGGATCAACAAATTCCCTGAAATGAAACTGCTGGACATGCAGAATTTTACCTAAGAGAAGATAAGAATTAAACATCATATTTATTGTACATATATTTTCATGACTCATTAAGCCATAATTTAGTCAGCATTCACTGATAAGATGCCCAGCAGTGTATTGCCATTACTCTTGAGAATCTTTTTTATTTTATTTTACTTTCTTTTTGTTTTATAGTTTTGGTTGGTAGTTGTTGAGTCAGACTACAAGAGTTAGGTTTTCTAGGACAGTTGTTTTTCTAAAATTACCAGTGGTGGGAGGGTAATGGTGAGGTCCTTGTTAGAGACAGAGGGAGCTGCTTGGAAATATGTAGTTCTGTAGGATTCTAAATTTTCTATTGGCTATACAAATTACAAGAATTTTCTTTTTCTACTGGGATGCTACAGACAACTTATCTGTATTATATGAAACATTTTATTTTGCTGGGCTAAATTGTGACTATGTCTCACTCTAGAATGCTTACTAGTTTTCCATCTATTTCCTCTTTTCTATATATTTTCTCTCCAAAACTTTCTACCACCTCCATATCTTCTTGTTTGAATTTTATGTCTCATTTGCCATCTATACTAGTGTTCATCTTTCCTTCTCTCATGTTTACTTATTTTCCTAAATAAGGGGAAAACTTCTTATTCTTTCCTGCCAGGAAAAACATCTTTGTCCATATAACATTGTTTTTACTTTATCTCTATGCTTTTCATACATTTGTTTTTCTAGTGCTTCTTATTTTATCACTTACTTGTTCTTTTGGTTTCTTTTAATTCCTTAACATTTCTTTGTATCTCAACTTAGTTCTTTTTTAATTCTTCTTTCCACTTCTAAATATACTTTTATACTTCTGCTTATTTATTATCCACCACTGTGTCCAATTTTTATAAAACAGTTTCATTGTCATATGATTTTTCTATAATATTTCTTTACCTCTATAATATCTTCTTCGTGTTTAAATGTTGCAGTTATTCTCTTTATCAGTCTTCCATCCTTTACTATTTTGCCCCCATTGTAGACCACACTGCACTAAGACATTAAAACTCTACAATCTGTACACTCCTGTTATTTCTTTCATGTCTTTAAACTATATAATCAGTTTCAGTCTTAAAAAATCCAGTTTTATATGTCCATTCAATGTTCTTTCCTACTTTTAAAGCTCTGCAATTTAATCATTCCCTTAACATATTAATATCCTGTGCTATTTTTCCCTTTTCTGTACAGTTAAAAATCTATTCTCATCACTATTGATATATTTACTAACACATTTTTTTAATTTTTTCAAATGACTTTTTTCTCTCTGTCATATTAGATAGACATAAATCATTTTTAATTTTCTATATTTTTGTTTCATTCTCATATCACTACCATTACTCCTATTAGTACTGTTACATCTAAAATTCTTATTTTTTCATTTTTATAAGAATTCCTATTCCACCAGATTTCCTAACTAAAAAAGTGGATCAATTTTTACACTATTCCACCACCATTCTCAATTCATCATTCACAATGCTGTTCACATTTAATGCTAAGATGTCTATATAGTCATTTACTATAAGTATTTTACTTCTGCAGAATGAATTTTCACTATCTTGCTCTTCAGTTCATATTTTTCTGTTTTCCTCCACTTCACTTTCAAAAATTACAAGTGTTTTCTTCCTGTATATTTGGGAGTGTTCTCTTCCTGTATATTTGTAGTATTGCTTTGAATTGTTATTTCTTTTCTTCTCATCATTTAACCTTTTTTCAGTATCCATTTTCCCATACCACATTCTCTTTCCACATCTCCTGATACCTCTAATATTCCTACTTATCTTCAATCACTCCCCCTTCATTTCAGTTACAACCTGTCTCTACTTCCATTATATGCTCCTTTCTCCTAAAACTAAAACCTACCACCCCCTCAGCTGACCAACTCCCAGCAGAATACATTCAAAAAGGTGCTAAAGCCATTGCCTACCCCATATCCATTCTGATCAATAGAACAATAAACAAAGGAAATATCCCATCCATCTGGAAAATCTGTCACATTATTCCATTACACAAAGGTGGTAATTCATATGACTTCTGTAACTACCGTCCTATAGCTCTGCTATCTCCTTTGGCAAAAATCATGGAAAAGTGTATCCATAAGCAACTGCTTAATCACCTTCTCCAAAACGACTTACTTGCCAACTGTCAACATGGCTTTAGACCATATCACTGTACCACCACTGCCCTGTTATCATTCACAGATTGTATTAACAAAAACCGCAACAAAAGTATTCTTTCCTCTGCAGAATTCCTTGATTTATCCAAAGCTTTTGACAAGGTTAATCACCAACTCCTCTTACATATAATGAAATCTCTATCACTTGTTCCTTTAGTCATTAATTGGTTCAAATCTTACCTTGAAAACAGACAGCAGGCAGTACTCTGGCACAACAACCTTTCTAATCTCCTTCCCGTCTCCCTTGGTGTCCCTCAGGGCTCCATACTATGTCCGCTGCTATTTTCCATTTATATTAATGATCTTCAGTTAGCAATTCCACACACTACATGCATTCAATATGGGGATGACTCTACTATCATCTGCTCAGCTACTTCTCAAATGGAATTACAAACCCTTACCCAGATGGCATTTAATACTGTTGAACAATGGTTCACACACTGTTGCCTCCTCCTAAACCCAAAAAAAACTAAAGTGCTACTCTTCTCACCAACCCGTATATCCACACCCACACATTTCACACTCACATCTAACAATGGTACTCTTATTTCTCCCAACCCAACTACTAAACTCCTAGGAATAACAATTGACAATAACCTCAACTTTGACATGCATATTAACAATACTATAAAAACAGTCAACAAGAAACTTGGATCCCTCTATAGAATCAAGCCCTTTCTTACACCAGTAGCTAGGGCTGCTATTGCTAGAACTCACCTAATTTCTACTCTACTCTATGCCTCACCCATTTATATAAATCTTTCTAAAAATAACCTCAACAAACTAGCAGTATCCTATAACAATATTGCCAGATTTGCTACTGACTCTCCTTTCAGAACTCATCACTGCCTTAATCTAAAACAACTTGGCCGGCTAGAGTTTCTACACCATCTACAATTTCTCCAGCTTACTATAGCCCACATGACCCTCTATCAACCCTCAAATACTCCAATACTCTCAAGTCTCTTCACCCCCTACAGTAATCCTATAAACTTACACTCATCCAACAAACTTATTTTTAACACTTGCAGATCCAACAACTCAGCAGGTGATACCCTGTTCTCTAATACTGTTGGAAAGCTATGGAATTTACTACCTACTTATCTCACTTCTTTGTCTTCTCTTACACTATTTAAAAAGAAACTCAAATTATATCTCAATGCACACTGGTTATGTTCCTGTACTAATCCAGACTAACTTTCCTATGTCTTATTAATAACAACCATTCATCTTTATGTATGTATACCTCCTTACGGTCCTTGCGAAGTACAGTTGTAGTACTGAAGTTAGTATTGCTATAAGAATGTTTATCTATTGCTAGTATTGAAGTTAGTATTGTTATAAGAATGTTTATCTATTGCTATTACAAAAAAAAAAAAAAAAGTTTTTTCTTTTTTGTTTTATTTCCTAACTGCTACTACTTTCTATATTTCAGTTTGTATGTATCTTTACTGTACTTCTTTTTACATTGTATTTTTGCATATGTCTTGGAGCTTTTCTCCCTGGGCCTCTACTGAAAATTGACATATATCCAGTTAGATAGCCCGGTCAACAAATGTAAAATAAAACTAAATAAATAAATAAATATTTTTTACTATATGTTTTTCTTCTGACCTTTGCTTTTTATCTACTCTCTCCTTTCTAATATGAGATAGTCAGACCAGAACTATTGAAATTCTTAACATTTTCTGCAAAAAGGCTTACAGTTTTTTGGTGTATCACCCCAATTTTCTGCTTCTAAATCAATTAATGATTTTATATATTTAATGATAAACCCTAATTGCAAAATAAAACTAGCCATAATTTTATACCTGTTAATACTTCCATTGTTTTTAATTTTTATTCATACAACTGGTCATCCTCTCCATGGCTGTTGAAAAACTCCAAATATCTGTCCCCTTTCATTTCCATCTTCCATTCTTCCTTGGTTTGTTACATCTACATAACTTCTTTATTGCAACAAGAATCCTGTTGTGTAGGTAAACCCTTAAAATTGGCTACTTCATCAACTGTTAATACATCTTTATCCACTGTTACCTTTGTTTCCAGTATGTCAGTTTCTTCCTCCTGTAATACTATCTCCATCATCACTCCATCATGTTTTCTCTCCTTCCTTTGGCTCTGACTTCTTCATCAAATCTACCAGCACTAGTATCTCCAATCCTCCAATTTCCAAATCTGTAAGAATTATTTAATCTCCTTTCATCTCAATTTTTTTCTGTTTTTTTCTCCATCTTTATTGCACTGTCCTCTATCTTGGAATTACCAAGAACTGTAGTAGTAGTACTCAATTTCTACCCAGCAGATCCAGAGAGTGCTTTAATTTCTCCACCCCAAACAGTAGGGGATGGTGAGTATGAATACTACTTCAAGCATCCCCAGAAAAGAGGTCATTGGCTTAGTTAGACTAACCTGGTCAACAAAGTATAAGTAAAATAAATTTAATAAAAGCTTTTGAAACCACTAACCACATTAATTTGCAATGCAATTTCAGGTGACAAATCCTCTTAAGCTATGAACTATACATGTTAGCTCTCATGTTATTCTCAGACATAGGAGAAAAAAGTTAAATTGTTTAGGCTGTATCTAAGCCAAAGTTAGTAAATATATACAGATATCTGCTTTTAGCCACTTTTATAAACAGTGCTTGTTAAAGATACAACAAGTCCTCAGTAAAACTGCTTTGAGTCATGATACAGATGATTCATTTCTGCTTAGCTGAACACTGTTAGTTACTTTCAATGGGACTGAGAACATACTAAAATATAACAGGTTGTATGTGAAAGCTACACAAAAAGAGCAATGTAGAAAATTAACTTCTAAAAGTCTAAACTTCACAGTTTAAAATCTTATCATTTGCTAAAAAACATGATAGTCCTGTCCTAATTTAAATATGAGCAGTATTAGAGAGTTTCATCTTGAAAAAAAAAACAGAGTTTTTTGGATCTGTGTTGAAAAGAAAATATTAAAAAAAAAAACTAATCAATCTCCATGATTCTAACACTTGAAATTCTGAAGTAGCATCACTGCAAAAATCTTAAAACATATATCATCAAAGAACTTCTCTCTGGTTAACAAGCAGTTTATTAATCATTCCTCATGAAGAAGGAGTAATATCCCTGTTAGACCCCCATGACAAGCCTACAACTCATACCCCGGCTCCTTACAAATTCTATCTCCAAGGTTACATATCCTTGAGAAAAACGAAATAATTGAATACCCAAGTATTCTATTGTCTCAATGGATGTACCACCTCATATATAAACTATGTAAGAAGCAATAGTGTACTGAAATTTACTGTACAATATTTTCTTCCAAATTTCTTTTAAATAAGCAATCCTTCTGAACACTTCAAAGGTGCACATCAACTTTCAGACAAAAGTTCTTTTAAGTATGTTTTTCAGAAACTTAAGTAGTGCAAGGATTTCTCTTCTGTATTACAACTGCTAATAAAACCAAAATTTTATCACACAGAAATTAGGTCTGCAGACTTACAAGTGTGTGAGTCCTAGTTAATCAAAGACTACTCTTTCAAAGTCAGGGAATCACCTTCTTGTAGACTGCACAAACTGCTCCTTGAGTTCATACTTAAATGACAGGTTCTGGTCAGGTGCAGTAGCTTCACATTCTCCACACAACCTCAGTTTGAGAAAATTAGGCTCAGACGCCATGGAGATAAATAGTAGGGTGTGGGAGCGCATGTTAGGTTTTCATTCAGTAATGTGGTGGGGAACTTAGGTTCAGAATATGTTTTTTTAAGGTTAGGGAGTTGCATGTTTATGAAGCAAATTGGGTACTTTGAGTTTAGGGACTGAACAAGCACATTAGGTTTAGAGAATGAGAGGGGAGTACTGCTGTTAGGATCAGGGACTGGGTAGGAGTTTTAAGGTAAGAGTTAGGACTCTGGTAGGGCTATGTTGTTCAACAGGGTCATCTGGTGGTTGAGCTGGTTGATTAAGTAGGATCATAATAGTTGGTATTAGAGTACTTACCATTTAAAGTAAATGACAGCAAGCCAGTGTATCACAAGCTAGTAATCTGGATCACATATAGTAGACATGCAGAAATCATATTTCTGGATTCTATATTTTAACAGCTATGATTCATATTATCAGTGTGCTAAAAAAGTGATCCACCTATGTGTATGACAAATAATGAGGTCCTACCTACCTTAGCAGGTGTCAGATTTAGGTGTTTGTAGAACTGGTATTAGCAGTTATTTAAAAAGAGTGGGTTTTAAACTTAATTATTTAACCAAATACAGCCAGTGAAACTGAATTAAACATTTATACAAATATAAAAATATTATATAACATAAAAGAAAGTGCAAAGAATGATAAGAATAATTCCACCCCTTTCTTCCAAATATGTCTTCCAATATGCCTTTATGTTATCAAAACTCATTTCATAATCTTTACTTCTTTTTTTTTCTCTTTATATACCAATTTACCAATTTTCTGTTTATTATAAAAGGCATGGCCACAGAGAACTATTAAATTCTACCACAAAATAAATAAAATATTTTTGTCACAATCTCCTCCTATATTGGTCTTTTCATGTAATTCATAAGAATTTAGAAATGTCTAAAAATAATTCCTCTGAATACAAATTAAGCTATTCTAATTAACTGAAAATATGAAGAGAACTGATCTCAAACTTAATGAAGGACATCCTTACATAGAATGACAAAATGCAAAGCTATACTGCACATACTGGATATGGGCCTTGGTTTACAGGTCACATGGAAAGCATCCAGAGTTATAAGCTGAAAATATCATCTAGAAATAAAGTGGCCACATTTAATTTTTTATGCTTCTATCACAGCACAGAGGAAGGGCTGTATCCCTAGCAACTTTCTATATCATATAATCATCACTGAGATTGCTTCTCCTTGAGGAATATGAAATTACTCTTTTAGACTGCACATTGCTCATGTGCTTATTTAGCCACTCTGCGTATGAGTAGCTAACATTTTCCAGCAACACATAGCATAACTCATGAATCTAATCCTAACAATTAGCTAAATGATAAAGGCCAATATATCAAAATATCTAGTTTTGGGATGGACAGTGCAAAACCCTGAGCTAACAGACATATTTAAAATAATGGACTGTTGATAAGCATTATAAAATAAAGGACCTAAATCAAAGGCTGGCCCTGGCAAAAACAGGGAAAGAAACTTCAGTTCTAATCCTAACCAGAACTCCAACTGTAACACTTAGGTTAGCCATTTATATAAACACTATATTGTCTACATTCAACTATTTTTCCATTTAATTGCAATATTCAAACAAGTATAATTGTCTTCAAAGACAGCATTCATACAAACCAGGCTTGACTATAGATGTTCAAGCAGACTACCTATGAATAAGTATTGTTCCCTGACCATATGCCATGATGTGTTTCTACATTTTCCATAAATGGATTATTACTGAAACAGAAAATAATATCTAACACAATTCTTAACAGTTTGTTCCTCAGTTTTGCCAACCTTGATGGCATTCCTAAAATACAAAGGGACTGTGTCAGCTCTGCTTCCCCCACACTTTTAGATGCACAGTCTGTGAAAATGGGTCTAGAAATAAAAATATTAGCATTTTTGTTAAAATGGTAATTATGTAGGCCATTGATGTTTCTCCATTCTAGTTATAAGATACGTGACACTTTTTGAAACATCTGTAACATGTTATATATAATGATATTTTTGTTACAGCAGATGTGAATTTGTATGTAGTTATTCCATATGAAATAAGCTTAAACAAGTTTCATGAATATATTACCCATACTGATTGTATTAGTAGTTATACAATGGAAGTGATTTGCATATTGATGAAGACTGTTTAGACAAATGACTTTTTTACACTTCATGAACATTATTTCCACAAGGCAAAAGATGAAGGATACAATTGGGGCTTTTGTTGCTCCTAATTATGCCAACATAGTAATACATGAATGAATGACTGAATGGGAGAAAACAAGAAGTTATGTACTCACCATAACGTTCGATGTATGTAGTCCATATCGCCTTACATTCTTACCCCTGGGTTCAGAGCTGAACCTCGGCTCCGACTCAGCCATACTCTAGCTCAAAGTCTTCAATTGGCTCATGGCTAAGATGTATCCCATCATGCAACAGGCCCATTCCCCACATCTTGTTTGCTGCAAGCGCGTGCATGCACACACACACACACACACACACACACACACACACACACACACACACACACACACACACACACACACACACACACACACTGAGAAGAACAACCCCAACAGAAAGGACTACTGACACCTAGAGACTATACCTCCAGGTCCTCAAGGAGGGGGTAGGAGGAGGGGTTAGTAAGAATGTAAGGCGAGATGGACTACATGCATTGAACTTTATGGTGAGTACATAACTTCTTGATGTTATATAGTCCAATCTCGCCTTCATTCTTACCCCTGGGGCAGCGCACCTAGCACCTTGACCTTGGGTGGCTCAGTGAAAAACACTCTTGAGCACTGTGGAATCAAAAGAAGATCTGCCTCTAGAGACCAGATCTAATTTGTAGTGACTAATAAAAGTATGAGGCAAAGCCCATGTTACGGCAGCAGAAATATCATCCATAGAAATCCTAGCTTGAAATGCAGTAGAGGTAGCCACAGATCATGTAGAATGAGACTTCACTTTAAAGGGTAATTGTTTGCCATTTGAAGCATAAATAAATGAGATGCAATTGGAAATCCAGCGAGACAAAGTTATTTTAGAAACAGGAACCCCAAGTCTAGTGTCTGAAAACGAGACAAACAGTTGATCTGATTTCCTGAAATCTTTTGTCCTATATAAATAGAAACGCAATTGTCTATGAACGTCTTGCTGATGAAACTTAAATTCTGCCTTGTTAGAAAATTCAGGAAAAAACACAGGCAACTCAATGGATTGGTTGATATTGACAATAGAAGCAATCTTTGAAATAAAGGAAGGATTGGTTCTTAAGGAGACCCTGTCTTTGTGAAACACTAAATAAGGTGGCTTAATCGATAAAGCTTGGAGCTCAGAGACCCATCTAGCTGAAGTTATGGCTACCAAGAATATTGTCTTCCATGACAAGAATTTAAGGTCACACGTAGCTGCAGACTCAAAGGGAGTCGAGGTGAGCTTCTGTAATGCAAAATTGAGGTCCCATGGCATTACTGGATAAAAGACCAGAGGTCAGAGTAACATTGTCCCTTTCAGAAAGGCCCTACAAAGCCTATGAGCCATAAGGTTGGGCTCATTAGCAACGTGAAAGGTAGAAATCGCTGCCAGTTGCACTTTAATGGTTGCTGCAGCTGACCCCTGACTGAACAGTTGAGAAAGAAATTCTAATATTGCTGAAATAGGTGCTGTATAAGGTTCAATATGTCTTTCACAGGCCCAAATGGAGAATCTCTTCCACTTACTGGAATAAATCTTCCTGGTAGAAAGCTTGTGGGAAGAAGACAGAATGTGGACCACTTCCGGGGAAAAATCATGAAGCCTGACTAGGGATGGAACTGGAACAGCCAAGCTGTCAACTTGAGGGTCTGGATGGAGGGATGGAACTGTCCTGACATATGAGTCAGTAGATCTCGATCTGGGTCCAGAATCCAGGGATCATCCATTAGATAGGGTTGAAGGAAGGGAAACTAAATCTGACAAGGCCAGTGTGGGGCAATCAGGATAACCTTGCTTCCCAAAGACTGTGCTTTCTGAATGACCTTTGATATCAGAGGAAACCGTGGAAAGGCATAGAGAAGACTGGAGGGCCAATTGTGAACCAGAGTGTCCCTGGGTGTCTCCCCCTCTGGGGGATAAGGGTGAAGTAGCCGCTGCATTTGGCATTGAGAGGGCTGGCAAACAGATCGCAGCAAGGCTGACCTCATCTGTGGAATATCTTCTCCGCAACATATTTATTCAGGGACTACTCGTGAGGCATTAGGATAGCTCTGCTCAGCCTGTCGGCAATCACATTGGACTTCCCCGGTATATGGGTTGCAACTAAAAAGCGTTGAGAAGATACCGCCCACTGCAAAACTCGAAGTGCCTCTCTGCAAAGGGGGTATGATTTGGTTCCTCCCTGCTTGTTCTGATACCATACCACTGATATGTTGTCTGAGTGGATTGCAATTGTCCCTAGAGGGAGAAAGCTATGAAGTGCTTGCAACGCTAATAGCACTGCTCTCATCTCCAAGACATTGATATGCAAATGGGTATCATGATCCTGCCACGTGCCTTGGACTGTTCTGCCGAGATAATGCCCCCCCCACCCAATCTGGGAGGCATCTTTGGTCACTGTGGCAACTGGAGAAGATGGGACAAAAGGCTTGCCCATGTTGAGATTCTGGCCTGAAGCCACCATAGATCCTGCTTGCACGTGTCCATGATCAGAATAGAATGGGAGAGTGGAACATGCTCTAGTGACCATTGGGCGAAAAGCAGCCACTGAAGAACCCTTATGTGTAGTCTGGCAAGGGGAACTAGCATGATCGTGGCAGCCATGGTCCCTAATAACTTGAGGACCGCTTTTGCCTTGACCTTCCTCAATGGTAGTAAAGCGCAGACCTGCTGTTGTAGAGCCTGAATTCTCTCTTCTGGTAAGAAGGCCCTCATGAGCACCGTATCTAGTTTGGCGCCGATAAAAGTGGCACGCTGTGAGGACAACAAGGCAGATTTTGCCCAATTTAGAGTAATTCCTAACCTTTGGCACAGTGTAGTGGTGGCATCCCTGGTCTGTAACAGTAGATGCCTGATGGTGGCAGAAAAGAGCCAGTCATCCAGGTACAGAAACACTTGGAATCCTTGCCATCTCAAGTGAGGCGTTACCACTGCCATGCATTTGGTGAACACCCTGGGGCTGTGGTGAGACCAAAGGGCAGAGCATGAAACTGAAAATGACTGGCTCCCAGCCAGAAGTGTAGATGACTTCTCGATGACCTGTCCATCTTGATATGGTAGTAAGCATCTTTGAGGTCGATGGAGCACATCCGCACATCTTTTCCTAACAGAGGGAGTATTGACTGTAAGGTGACCATGCGGAACTTGGACTTTTGTACATGTAGGTTCAATTGGCTGAGATCAAAGATGAGTCTCAGGTCCCCTGTTCTTTTCGGCCCTGAAAAGAATCTGGAGTAAGTCCCTAATCCTACTTGGTCTGTGGGGACAGGCTGGATGGCTCTCTTTGAAAGCAACTTTTTTTATTTCTAAAGTTGTGGAATCCCTGTGACTGGGTGGAATGGACTCCTAAGGCAGACATGGTTTTTCCATCCTGCTCGCACCTAGTGAGCGTGTCCTTCACCTTGGTTCCGAATAATGATGAACCGTCAAATGGGGCATTGGTGAATGTAGACTTGAAGGCCTCCACGAAATTACACAGGTGCATCCAGGAGTGTCTCCTAAGAGCGACTCTGGAACCCGCTGCCCTGCTCGCTCCGTCGGCTGCGTATGAGATCAGCCTCATGGAGGAGTTGGTAAGG